>NC_136945.1:1722500-1882500 GCF_949987615.1 Pollachius pollachius | reverse complement strand
TTCCAAACATGCTATTACATGTTCCGTCAATTTACTCCGGCCCCCCCTACGATATATTGGTGTGAGGTTGTCCTGAAAACAAAGTTAATGCAGTGTACTGGGAACATCATTAGGTCATAGTAGGTAAACTCCCGTTTCGGTTACCCGGAATATGGATCCCTTTTCCCATTCATATTCTCATGGCCCCTAGCAGGTAATGTTAGGGATCATTGAAGGGAAAGAGTGCATGTCTGAAAGGGGCTAAAGAGATCAATGTCTTTAAACGTAATAGTAATGTTGGATAGGACAACTTAACACATGTATATAGAGTGAAGGTGAGACAAACCCAACCCGTTGAATGATATCATTTCGTGTAATGCAGACATTTATTTGTAGATAATGACGTTAGAGTTGTAAGAGCCAAGCCGGAACATTGGTAATTCCCCTGGAGTGAACACATCTGTGTCTTTGAGAAAGCGGATCGATTGCAGAGACTCTTATTGGGCTCACCTGCTCTTACAACAATCATCATTCTATTTGGGAAAAAATCCCTTGATTACAATGATGTGTAATAAAGGAAGAATATATAGCAATCTACACAAGCCTTCCTTCTGTCTGACTTGGCATAAGATCACTTGTGAATGGGAAAACAGAGAGAGAGAGAGAGAGAGAGAGAGAGAGAGAGAGAGAGAGAGAGAGAGAGAGAGAGAGAGAGAGAGAGAGAGAGAGATAGAGAGAGAGGGTACATAGAAAGAGAGGGAGAGCATGAGAGGGAAATAGAAAGTGAGTAGCGTGGGGGTGCGTCTCGAGGGAAATATATCTTTCGGCAGCAAATTCCAGCATGCCTGTGTGTCATCCACAAAGCCAAACCAAAGCGAGCCCGGAACGGGTTTCCGTCACACGGCGCCAGCAGGGCCTCGGAGCGGGATCAGAGAGCTGGAGAACATGGACAGAAGGGGTCCTTCCCTCCCCCCGCCTCTCGGACCGCCCACCAGCACCCTGCCGCGATGGGGAGACGCTCTCTTCATGCTTCCAATGAACAGGGGGACGAAGGATTGAGTTGGAAGAACACAGCAGTAACTGTAACAGCCCAGAACACACGCAACGGCATTACGGTTTTTGAAGTTTGATTTCTTCTTCTTCTTATTGAGTGCTGTTTGAAGAGAGCGAAATATATACAGTCTGCTGCATTCACCTTGCTGCGTTAAAATAAAGGATAGCGGATGGCTTTGATTTGCTACAAATATGAGGCGAAAGAAAGTCCTATTCTGATTTTGGAGTTAAACAATCACGGATTAAATGATGTGATGTATTATACCTTGTGTCATAGAAAGACTGACGACTCGACCGTCTAATAGTCCACTACTGCTGCTAATGTGCCACATTCTGTCGTCTGCATGGCATGCTGGGTACTGAAGTTCGGTTCTTAACACAGTGTGGCCAGCTTCAGCTAACAATGTCCAGTTGTACAGATGTATTTCGCTCACTCAAGACGTATACGTATTTGAGTGTATGAGGGGTACAGAGGAGTGTAATGGAGAACAGATTCCGGGTCGCCGAGGGACGGTAAGGACAACAGGGGCAACACACGGCACAGGACAGGAAACAGGACCGCTGAATAAATCACCACCTCCAGGATGAAGGGGTTAATTATATTGATTTTATCGGACGGTTATCCCGCCTAAAGGACGACTTTAGAGAGAATGAAAGTCACATCTGGGCATCAATATGTTAAGCAGAATACACCCCGGGGAATAAAACTCCAATCATATCTTTCTGGAACAGAATCCCATCGAGTTTAAGATGAAGATAAACACAGGGACTGACCGACCACTGAATGAAATGAAAGATTTTATTCATTGTATAACTCTTTAATCTTCCGCCTTAGTTTATGTTTCTGTTTGCTTGGTTATCCTATTTTATGGTATTCTGTACAGTGAAATGGTTTTTGTAGGTTTGTGTGTTTGTGTGTGAAATCAAAGTGTGTGTGTGTGTGGCTGTGTGTGTGTGTGTGTGTGTGTGTGTGTGTGTGTGTGTGTGTGTGTGTGTGTGTGTGCGTGTATGAGGCTGTGTGTGTGTGTGTGTGTGCGTGTGTGTGTGTGTATGGGATTGTGGGTGTTTGTTTTTTTCTCTGTGTGTGTGTGTGTGTGTGTGTGTGTGTGTGTTTATGTTATAGTTGAGTCTGTGTGAAAGCGCAAGTTGTATGCAGCCATAACAGATCAGTGTACAGTTTGCAATTTAACAGAGACTGTCAGGCAAATGTGGGAGTAATGAATTTTGTCCGATTTCTACAGCCTATGCAGTCCCCCTGACCCTGCCTGTGTCACACACACACGCACAAACTCACGCACACACCACACATGCAAGCGCATACTCACATCCGCACGCACTCACGCACCCACAGATGCACGCACGCATGCATGCACACACACGCACATGGACACACACACGCACACCCATACACGTGCATGCTCCCACACAAATTCCACCCACATGCTCCGCACATGCACAAACACAGTGGGAATGGCAGATATTATCCACCCGGCTGCTATTTAGTATCCTTCTGTGCGAGCAGGACTGTTCAAACATGGCTGGCCGGCCGGTTCAAACATGGCCGACGCTGCCAGAGCTGGCAGCCTCCCCGCTGACCTCGTGCTATCGCGCGCGTCGCAGCACAGAACAGAACAGGCCCCCAACCCCTCTCCCCTAATCATCCCCCAATCTGCTAATCCCTGTCACGGTGACCTAAGCCAACTCCCCAACAACAACACACACACACACATATGCAGTGTAAGCCACACACTCACAAAAACACAAACACAAACACCACACACACATACAAACACTAAGACACACACACACACACACACACACACAGATACACTAACCCACAGATGTGCAAACACAGGCCTAGAGCCCTCCTTTGTGACCACAGTGATCCTAGGCCTGACGATAATACTTTTTGTGTGTAAATCAGTTCCACTGGAGTCAGAGCCACCTTTAACTCTGGACTTGTGAGATGCAGACATGCACAGTATCAATCGCCCACGCAGACTCCCGGGCACCCACCTGCCTGTGAACACGAACACACGCCCAAACCAGGAAACGCCACACAAGAGCAGATAAGCACGCAGCCGGCGAGCCCGCGTCTGTTTGGAAGGATAAGTTTGAAAGGGTATTTGAGGGGAGAGCTGGTGCATCGATCCTGTCTCAAAGCAGACCGCGAGCAACGCCTGTCAGGGCCCGACCCACTTCAAGCACTCACCCGAAACAAAGGGGGGGGGGGGGGGGTGAGGAGAGAGAGAGAGAGAGAGAGAGAGAGAGCTGGATAAACAATATGAATCACAGTTGAAGCTAATTCTCTTCACCCTGCTTCTTTCTACTTTTCTTCCTGACGTCTCCTCAGAGAATAACGCTGGGTGGGTAGAGAGCGATCCACAGAACAACAACAACAGCCTTCTGAAGAAGCCTTCACTCGCATTCAGCAGGACTTTCTTCAGGCATCAGCAGCCGACAGGAAGGCCGGGCGTGGCCTGGTCGGTAAGCTTCCTCTTTGTTCGCTCTAAAGCCCACACTTCACTCTGCCGCGGCTTGTTGCATCTCTCCCAACACCTCCGTAATCTGCCTTTGTTTGAGCCGTCGCTACGGGCTACGCCGACGTAGAACACCATAAATGAACCGTCTCTGGAGCGGCATCATAAACGCCTGGCACAGCGTCCTAGCTTCCTGTGGGGGCCGTGGAACCCACAGCAGGACCCCCACTAGGCTGTGAGGACCTGAAGGAGCTCAGTGGAAGTCACGGCAGCGGTGGCATTAGGGTAAGAGGTCGGCCTGCCTCCCCCCCCCCCCTGTCTCCTTGTGTATCCTGTGGCAGAACATACCTCACCTCTGCTGGGGGTCATGTGACCCGCGTGCCCCGGACAGAGGAAGCCTTCTTGTGGATAAAGATCCCTCCTTCCTGTCCCTCCCTTCAGTCACATGGAGGAACTTTATATAACTCTGAGTCTGCTTGTGTCGTGGCAATTCCTTTATCAGATTTTGCGTCTAAGACAGATGAGATTTCCAAATGCAAAAAGCACACAATACTAGTGGACAATTATGGTCACATATATTTGTAAAAATAGTATAAACAATGATACGTCACAACATGCACCATCAAACAATAGAATAGGCATACAATACAATAATCTGAGGCCTCAGATGGGAGTTCGCCCTGCGTCTCTCTAAAGGTTTGCAAGGAGAAGTCTGCATGGCTAAAGTCAGGAGTTCTTATACATTTCTCTCGGGTTCCTGCTGTCCCCCAATAAACCAAGAGCCTTTGTTAACTAGATGGTAAACGATGGATTGATGATCCTCAGGATGTCATAAAGGGGGTCGCGGCCGTGCCTTATCACATGGAACCCTTTTCTTCTCGACACTCTCCGGGGGGTCAAGAAAAAAGGCCCAAACCAACAAAAGGCAGCTAGAGAAACGGAATGTGAAAACAGATATACATCACACGAAACACAAAGGTTTACATTTTAGACCCTGAAGAAGAGCAGGGTGGCAAGACCATACATGGAATAGTAAACAAAGCCTAAGTTCATAAAGAAAAACGTAACAACATGTGGATTTTACATCACACTTGTCAACCCGTTTTAAATTAGCTTACAAATACAGGGACTGTTGCATGAATATATTATAAAGATAAAGTGTTTGCAGCACTCGAGTTGAGGGGGGATGAGGGGGGATGTCATCCCCCTTTGGAATTAAAATTATTAAAATTATCCCCCTTCTGAAACAGCCATCCGCCCTTCCCATCCCCTGTTATTTTATCAATTAATGTGGAAATAATACTGCTATTTCATCATAGCGGTTTCCTTTTTCAATTCGGGGCAACGTTACTTTTCCTGGGGACAGATGTGACAGCGATACTGCATTCTCGGGCAGTATGCTATTGCGCAAGTACGCAGGCACGCTCGCTGCGCGCCTGCGTGCTTGCGCAATAGTGCCTTCACGAGCTCTCATTCCACACCGTACGAGACAGACACTGGTAGCGTGAAGCTGTCTCTGCATCTCAGACATCGCTTCCGCAGGCAACTCTCTCCCCTTTTCTCCCTTTCATTCCAACCCGTGAGCAACGCTAGTCTCCCTCCTCTGCCGAATGCATTTTTGAAAAAAAAAGAATAAGAATCAGTTTTTAAAATCCTTAAATGTGATGCACGCCTCCGAATCGTGTGATGCGTCAGATCAGCTTCGTTTTTATATAAAAATATATGATAATAATAATAATAATAATAATAATAATAATAATAATAATAATAATAATAATAATAATAATCACACCGTTGGTCTCCCACCATATGCGCCATCATCAGCACAAATGATCTGTCCCCAGGGGCGTAGCCACATGGGGGACCTCTGACCAGCCACCCTGGTCAGAGGTTGGCCACCCCCCTGGCCCCCCGAGTCAGATAAAAAAAAATATATATATATATAGAATTAAATTTACATTTTTTTAAATTAAAAAATCCCGAACGGAAACGGTCTAAAGAAAGCTGAAATATATACACTATTAGTTTGATCTAACTTTGACTTTATTTTTATTATATTTTGACATTATGAATAAATATTGACAATGGAGTCCCACCCCCCCCCCCCCCCCCCCACCACAATAATAATGTCCTGGCTACGCAGCTGTCTTCCCTTAAAGTTAAAATCCACCATCCACCCTGGATTTTTTTTGCAACTCGACCACTGATTGTTTGAGGTTTATTTTCAACAAGCCTTTATCACCAATGGAATATGAATTCATCATACTTTTCAGTAACAACCTCCTGGTGTTTGACTGAAAAAAGGTTTTCAAAATAAAAATAAAATTATTATAGGCTCATAAATCCAATGCAGCAGTCACACAAGGAGTGAAATACCAGGATCCATTACTTGTACTAATCTAGAACCGTCTATAGGATACACTTCTAACCGGACAAATTTAACTGCAGGTGACAATCCATCAGATATCATGGAAATACCAGGCATGCAGCCTGCAGATACACCAGCAGCCCCAACATGGCTCAGTGATGTTACTAACATCACTCATCCACCAGGGGACAATTAGCTTGCAGGAGCAGCAACCAGTTTTGAAATATTCAACGGAAAACAAATAACATAGAAAATAATCTCATCAAACAGAACAAATAACAACCAATTAAAACATGGAATAAAATACTAGAAAAATGTGAAAAGGTATAGGAAGAATAAAAGTTGTGAAGATGAAGAACGTGTGTAAAATGTGTAAACAACTCTCATGGTATACAGCGTTTCTCCCTGTATATATCTTCTTCTGCTAGTTAAATGGACGTTGTTGTTGGTGCTTCCTTTTAGCCATGATACAGGGAGACACAAACAGAGTCTCTCCTCCTCGAGGAACTCAGAGACCCTCCCCTGTGCCCCCGTGGGCCTGTGTTGTTCTTAAAGGAGAAGAGGAAGAAATTACTTTTACGTATTTCCCCTGCCAGACGGCAAGGAAAGAGGAAAGAGGGAAGGACGCCGGGGCTTAGGAAGTCACCACTCATAAGCTCCTTGGATCCTACAGTTAGTGTGGATAAAGTGGATAGATCAAACATTGATCCAAAAATAATTCATCTCCTCCAAAAATAATGAGCATTTATAAATGTATAATGAGAAAACATAATTGTGAGCCACAGCGATCTCCCGCTCCGTGAATGCAGAGAGAAACTGGAGTTATTCCACGCAAACCTCATCTATTATTGTACTTTACCATTTCTATGATTTATCCACATATATCGTTATAAAAAGATAAATCTGTAGATAGATTACAGATATGAAGCTCCAACTCTTTTTTGTGAGGCAAAAAGAGTAAGTGAGGAGAAGCTTCCTATAGTGCGTAGACTTCTGAGGGCATTCTCCATCCTGTGTATTGTGTCAATCAGAGAGATGGGACAGGCCTAAATGCTCTGGTCCTCGCCTCTCACTCTCTCCCTCCCTCCCTCTCTCTCTCTCTCCCTCCCTCCCTCTCTCTCTCTCTCTCTCTCTCTCTCTCTCTCTCTCTCTCTCTCTAGTCTTTGCGTCCCTCATCAGAATAACATTTTGACTAGTAACAAGTCATTCTTACTAGTATGGATTACATTTGGATGCTGCAAGCAGCGCTCAACTGTCGTTATTCTTGGGCCTTATTATTATTCTAATTTTCTTTATTTTTCCCTACAAACTTTTTGGAACCACAATTCTTCCACAATCTTTCACCTAGAGACTAAATTCCACTTAAAAATGTTCAGATCAATTTTATTTTTATTTTATACTAACAATATTCTTTTCATAATGGAAGTCATTATAAAAATGACTTTTCTTTTAAGAATTAAATTCATATTTATATCATAAATTCTCATTCTTACTAGTGAGAATGAATAATTAGATTTGAGATCAGCGTATTCTATTTTTAATGTCATTCTTAGACTATTTTTAATTCCCCTTCTTGTAATAAAATTCTGAATAGTTGGTTATTAATTCTACAGTGAGGCTAACACCATTAAAGGTTAAAATTGTCTCTCTCTCTCTCTCTCCCTCCCTCCCTCCCTCCCTCCCTCTCTCTCTCTCTCTCTCGCTCTCTCTCTCCCTCCCTCCCTCCCTCTCTCTCTCTCTCTCTCTCTCTCTCTCTCTCTCTCTCTCTCTCTCTCTTTCTCTCTCTCTCGCTCTCTCTCTCTCTCGCCATTTCCACATATGAACTCAAACGATGTCCAGAGAATCAGTTCTGGACGTTTCCGAAGTGGCCCTTTCACATATCTAGCACACAACAGCAGATGGTCCTTGTCAGAGGCATTGTGTTTTGTTTAGAGCACAGTGAAGAGTGCGGAGCAGAGCCCCGACTCATCTGTAATGAGTACTATTTAATTCAAACTGCCACTATGTGCCAATATCAGATTCTTCTGCTTCCCTAGTCGCATTCTATAATGTACACAGAGACAGCCTTTAAACCATACATCAATGTTGCGGCCATTTTGGAGAGGCCAAGACTGACCTGGGAACAGATACTAGTTAACAGAGAAGCTGTGATTTTACATTTACATTTCTCAACCCATTTCAAGGAGCTGTTTTTGTATTCGTATTAAATCATAATATTTAATATGAATGGCCACGGCAGAACTATTTTATATCCAAAAATTTTCTTTCACCAAACTATTCTATGTATTTAGAGGATTGACTTATACTGGAGTTATGCTTCCATGGATCCTTGGAGACTTTAGTTTTGGAGGTTGTTCCATAACTCCAAGTTGGCTTTCACTCTTTTGGAGGAAGCTGGAATCCACAACTAAACAGTAACATTAGAACTTCTTATAATAATAACCTTCATGTTATCAAATGCAGCGTAGTAAACATTGTACCGCAATGCAAGTAAACATTGGCTTGTAGCTCTGACTGCTATCAAGATTAATGATCAATACATGAAACAAAAAGTGATAATTATAGGTCTGTAAAGTTAGTTTGCCCCTATGGATGCAGTAAGAGGACTGTTTGTTGAGGAACATAAACAGGTTTCTATATGCAACATGCACAGTACCATGGTGACTAGAACAAAGATACCTGATCCTTATTGGTTAAACTGATTTATTCGCTGGCTAGAGCAGTAAAAAAAAAATTGACCTTGATGCGAATCAAATGCATGTCTCTTCTCCGCAGGACGGAAATTGCGCTGCAAGTGTACAACCCATTCAGCTTCATGATTTGGAATTATTTTATTGATGTGGGAAAAAATAAAAAATGGACTAATGGCGTTCAAAGTAGAAGGACCCTGAGGGGTGCTGTACTCTGGACCGACTGTCAAACACTAAAGTGATGGAGGCTTGTGTTTGACAGAATGAAAGTCTGGATTGATTTCTTTGTTACAATTTGTTAAGTTGTTTTCTCTTTCTTATTCTTTGATATATAGTTCAATTAAAGAACATGGAGAGCCTTGTCTCACCCTCTCACCCTCTCTCTCTCTCTCCCCCCTCACCTTCTCTCTCTCTCTATCCTCCTCTCCCTATCCCCCTTCTCTCTCTTCCTTGGTCTTCTTCTCTACTCTTTCTCCCCCTCCCTTCATCTCCCCTCATTTCCCTCTGATTCCATCTGCCCTCTGATGGATACGTTTTTCCGTCCGCTCCATCTCCCGTTTTGTCTTTTAGCTCAAGCCTTCAATTTATTTATTGTTTCAAAAACCGGCAGCACCAGCAGCACAACACACACACAGCACTCCTCCGCTGCTCTCTGAACCACTCAGAGAACGGGAGCAGCAGCAGTGGTCCGTCCCCCGACCAGCAGCCCTTGTAAGCTAACAGGCTGAGTGGCGGCTGTGCTGTGCCCTGCTGAGGGCTGTGGGCTATGAGGGTGACGTGGAGGACACCTCCCACAGGGCCGGCCGTCCACCCTCTCCTCCAGCGTTGTTTACCCGCGTCGTGACTCACTCTGTCTCAAATCTGTACACCTTATAGTTCAATTAAATAGGCATATGTAGACCGGAATTGAGGAGCTCACCAAAAAGTTTGGTACCGCTTTGACCAAAGGGGGCGCTTTAACTCTTTGCCAGACCTAAATTGCCACGCCCCCCGCCCCGTTTTATAACAATTTCTGAAACTTGGAATCCGGAACTCATTTGACATGCTGAATCTTTTGCCTCGAGGACACATAAGGCCTGTCTTGATCGATTTTGCTGCACCTTGAAAGTTTTGGAAAACTTTGGTTATTTTGGATTTGATTATCTGAAAACATCTCTTAAGGCGGCGCCACACCGGGCCGAAAATCGGCGTCGGTGAGACTTGAGAGGTCGGTGACATGAGCCTCATTGGTGTGTACGGTGAAATTGGCCACGTCGGCTTTCTTTTCAGCCGATTCAACATGTGTAATCGGCCAATCCCAAAGTGAGCCCTGAGGACCAGGGACTATGGACTCACGGACTTCATTGATCTTAGGTGCTAAGTAAGCGAGTGTGTGAGGCCACATGGCCTCACATAGGTATATATGGGATTGTGACAGCACTTCACGAGAGCATGTGTTACCTTGACAACGTTTAATGACAAAGATGTTGCTGACACATGCCGGTTTGGGAATTCTCATTTAGACGTTTTTTTTTTTTTTGTAAATGCAACGAAAACAATTGGCTACAGCAATTTATTAATATTAGAAAATATAATTTTTACTTTTGAATACTTCGGTATAAAGGATGTATTGAATAATTAAGGTGATTATTGGCCTATACATAGTAATCATAAGTCAGAACGGGCTACATTTGGCTGAATTATAAGTCGTAATATGAAGAGCCGTTTGGGAGCCAAAAGAGCAGGCTATTGTTGGTGAGCTGATCCTAATGATCCGGCTCACTAAAAATAGGCAGATATTCCTATCTGGTCATGCATAGAGTGGCGAAGTCACGCCCTTTCCGGTAGAGTCCCATGGGACCTATTAGATTGAAAAATATGTATGGGTTTCAATGGAGAGAAAGTAATTATCTTCTGGTCCCAGTCTTTATATGCCCCGGATTACACATATGTTGTTTGTGGAATTAAATGATATTTTTTCATGTCAGGAGTTTGACCGTTTATTGTCCAATTGTTCAGTTAAAGGCTGTAGAGAAAACACAATGAGAAAGACTACATGTCTCGTATGTGCCGTCACGCTCCCTGCGACTGGCGTGGACAAGACCGACAATCTCCCCATCGGCATAACTGAAACTCTCCACATGCCCCAACTTATAATGGTTTTCACCTCTTTTGATGCTTTTATCCTCCCCTTGGATAAAACCTAACATCATCAAACTTCTTCACGAAAATGTTTAGTTTTCTTTGCATGAAAAAATATTATTTAATTCCACAAACAACATATGTGTAATCCGGGGCATTTGAAGACTGGGACCAGAAAATAATTACATTCTCTCCCTTGAAACCCATTCATATTTTTCGATCTCATAGGTCCCATGGGCTCTACCGGAAGAGGTGTGACTTCGCCACAGACAGTAGCGTCGTCTTGTTGTTTACCTTCCTAATTTCCAGACTTCCCTATGGTCTCCGTGGTAAACGTCACAATGCTTTGAACTGTGTTTTAGGTGAAGTCTGCACTGATGCGGACTCACGGAAAGGCCTCGATAAGTGTGGACTCAAACCCTCACGCCCTTTGGAATTCAACATTGGGACAGCCCTAAAGCCCTAAATAATTTTGCGCGAACGCGCAATAAAGTCTGTGAGTCCGTGAGTCCGGACATTGGGATTGGGCCGTTGGGCCAGTCTTTTACCATTCTGATTGGTGGAGGGCTAGTAGCTTGACTAGCGAATCAGTGAAGCCCGGATGTGAGGATGGTAAACATACCAGATAAACATAAAATATAAATGTTAAACTATGAAACGATAAATAAAAATAAATATAAAACTATAAAACGATAAACTAAATTCGGATAAGCTCCTTGGCCTGCTTGCAGTTGTATCCACAGTTTCACCCACTCAGTGCGTCAAACTTTTCTCCTTATTTTCGGTTTACGACTTTCTTCTTCCAAAAGAAAAAGCGCGAGAGCTGACAAGGCCAGTATCATCGTATCAACATCATCCATTGTTTGACAACAGTGACTGGTGATGACAGCGTGCTCTGTGTTTTGGTCTAGAGAGAGGACCTGGAATTTCCGGTTTTCGCGGCACCTGTTGTTTTGGAGACATTAGGCTACATCTCGCGCAAGCGCAGAATGTACGGCGTTGGTAGTCGGCTGTAATCGCGTAGGTGTGTACATCTTATTTCGGTTGATCGAGTTGGCCAGATTAATAGCCCGACTTCATTTACCGATGCGAGTCGGGCAGTCGGCCCGGTGTGTCGCCGCCTTAACAGAACTGCATCACTGCACATTCTTTTATCCCTCTGATGTTTAATTTGTTCTGTGTTTTAGTTAACTGTTGTGTGTTAGCATTTAGTTTTATGTTTGTCTTTGTACTGAAAAAAATCCACACCGCTCATCTTGCAAAGCACTCCCTGGAAGAAGAGATATTGTGTCTCAATGGGACTTCCTGGTACTGGAGCGTTGAGGTGTTCCTGAGCAAGACGTCTCATCCTGACTGCTCCTGACGAGCTGGCTTGTCGCCCTGCGTGGTCGACACTGCCGTCGGTGTGTGAATGTGTAAATGAATGGTTGTAACTCGCTTTGAATAAAAGCGTCAAAATCCCCTAAATATAATTGTTAATGTAAATTTAATAATGTCAAGAATATGTAAATTAGCCACCATTATTAAACCAAACCCAGATCCGCTTCAGAGAAACCCAGAGGCCTAAAATGTGGTTTGCCCATCAAGGACCTCCCCTTAGGTAATGTGGTAAGTTTGTTTTGACAGGGTCAATTTAAATGACTAATTTAAATAACTGTTGCAGGTGCTCACCAAACTATTTTTACAATGGAAATCAAAGGGGAAAAAACGCTGACTTAGACCATTCCGAAGGCAAACAACTCAGGGTTGTCAAAGTTGGTAAACGTATGGAATCCGCATTTAAGCAGGTCTCCAAATAGTAAAAGGGCCTCTTCGGCCACAGGGGACGAGGAAGACTTGTGATTGTCGATTAATCCCAAGTCTGCTTCAAAGTCGCCCAGGGACTCAAAACTTGGCCATGCTCATTAGCCTTGCTAGCATTAACATCTTAACATGCTCACAGAATACGGTACTGGCAGTGGGCTGTCAAAGAGCAACACTGGTCATTGCCAAGGCTCAGCCTTCACAGTGGCTGCACATCATTCAGAGAGGCACACGTTTATAAGAAGGAATAAGTGTCATTAACTGACTTGTATGATACAGGACCTCGCACACTCTGACGCGATTGTGGTCCGGAACCTTTTCTCTTGATTAAAGCTTCTCATTCTGATAAAGTTAGAAAGAATAATATAAAACAACCATGTTTGGCTCTACAATAAATACAATCAACATCTAAATGTAGGATCCTGACTACATGCTCAGAATGGAGCAACAGAGATGTGTTATGTGTCCCATGTATCCCAAAGAGGACTCATATCAAATGAACCTTCCTGTCCAGAGTTCGACCCTAACCTCTGTTCGACCTTGAGTCCTCATGTTCCCGCTCAACAATGAGCATTTAAATAAACAGCTGCTCTGCCTTTGTCGCCGTTCTCTGTGTATGAGTGGTGCTTTTTATCCCTCGCCGTCGTTTTCCTTGATGCGCAATGTAATTACCTCTAATATAGTACCATTTATAATAGAACAAAACCAACTCAACTTGTCAACAAACATTTTCTGTTTGTTGTTGGATTTCCTTCGATTGGATACTTTCAAAATCAAGCCATCTGTAAATATATAAAATGTGCATATAGAAATGCACATGCATACCTGATCTTCTGTATGCTATTTTATTTAATTTATTAAAACATCTATTCCAATATATTTTTGCACGTATATCCGCACATATCTTTTTTAGTTATTTGTATTCATTTTCATTTCCTTCTTTCTATTATTCAGAGCGTCTCATTCCCCCGGGGACAGACAGAGATCCTGTGCTCTCCAGCAGGGCGGAGGGAGTGGGGGTGGGCCTCACCTGCTTGTAGGAGACGTAGACAGGCCTGCTGAAGAGGATCCACTCCACCACCTTGCTGCACGGCGGCGTGGTCAGGGAGCCCGTGTATCGGTAGTAGCTGCCCAGAGAGGCCGGCAGCAGCTCCTTCAGCACAAAGGGCTCCAGGAAGGTCTCCTTCTCTGTGGGGGGGGGGGGGGGGGGAAGAGGATAAAAGCTATCACAATTACCAACATTCAAAATCAATAAAACACAGCACAGATTAATCCAAGGTGACCGTGGGAACTGGAAGCCACCCAGGCCCTATTGCTTTAGCGCCATCAGGTTCCAGTAATGGACACCGTTTTAGCTTTTCCCCTTTGCTCATTCCGGGCCCGGCGACTGGCAGACACCACCAATGCATTAGAGACCTCCAATTAAACCTTAAACTGTTACCTCACACCAAATTACCAACATAGCAACAGCAGGTTGGCAAGGCTGGGCTAAGCATATAAGGACTAAGGGTTTGCACTCACAACAAATAGCCCAACAAAGCCCGCTGGAAAGAATACGATGATTCTTGCAGTATGTTGTGAAAATACTTGATACACAGATTTTTGTAATCATGAAATTTAGTGATTTCTAATTGAATCACTCAGCACAGAGTTTAAAAAAATCATTTTTGAGAGATTTTATAATTGGTCGCAAAAGACAAAAAAATCACAGTGCTGGTTTATAGCAATTGGTCTTTTCCTATTTCCTTTACAAAAATATATTGTTTATACCAGGAAATTTGTTTATTTTATGTTGATGCTTTGCATGTTGTCTCATAGAAAGCTACAAGCATACCTTAACAGTAGAGTACAGTTATAAATATGTGATGTGACTGTCTAATGATCTCATATTTTGATGAGCAGAACGTTTTTCATGAGAGTTTGTCTCTAAAACACTGAAGCATCCATGTTAAGTACCAGATGACTTTCATCCCCTGACCGGCTTTATTTAGCAAGAGGACACACAAGTACCGCCCTGCTGAGAGCCTCCTGCACCCAGGATGGACCTCCACGGTTAGAGTGCATGGCCAGCATGTCCCCTGGAGTCAGGTGCGTACACCAATGTTTCAGTAACACTAATCAGTCATTCACTTTCCAATGCAACATAAAGAACTTTCAGTCTACAGATTCCCTTCCCTATTTTAAGTCTGTTTCAATGGAATTTAATTGTATTGTAAATATAGTCTGAATTCTTGTCACTGAAAAAATATATTTGTAGCTGTGGTTGGCAAATTTGTAGTGTGATGTTCAAATGGGGAAATTTATTCAATCAATAAACAGACAAACAACCGCAAACTTGCATTTTACACGGTCAACTAATACACCAATATTTTTGATTGTGTCATTTTAATTTTAATACATTACCACCTATTTTTGATAAAGTGCACACACAACTCATTGATTTCAACTCTACAGATTCGCTCCTGCGAGTGTTAAATCTGCGATTCCTTGCAATACTGTTCAAGGGACTAAGGGCCCTATCTTGCATCCGGCGTAATTGACTTTCTCACTGGCGCATGTGTCGTTGCTAGTTTGCAACTGGCGCAGTGTTCTTTTCCCTCTTGCGCCATGCGTCGGTAAATTAGGGAATGATCTTGCGCCCCAAAGGGTGGTTCGGCGAAAGGAGGAGCCGTGTCCTGCCGCAAACGTTCCCTGGTGCTATTTTGCAGTTTCAGAAATCACTTGCACCACAAACCAGGAAATACCTGGTTTAAAGTCAGTGGTGCGTTGTTAAGATGCTATTTTAAGGGCGCATGCATAATGTTGCTTGTGCATCTCGCACATACACTTTGCTTCTCTCATCTACCTAGCCACACATTCTTCTAAATTATTGGGGAAAGAACAGCTGATACAGCGGTAATAAGTTGTACTTTAAATCAATGCATCTGCAAACACTGTACAGCAAACAGATATTTTCTTGACACAGACATTGTGGACATGCCCGTAACCTTTAGGATTGAGGAGTATTTGATCATGAGAAAACATTGTTTTACCAAGAGTGAGTGTTAAAAAGAATGAATGAATGCGGGCGCGCGTGTGTTTGTGTAAAATAATTAATGAATGCGGGCGCGCGTGTGCATCCATCTGTTTAAACACACGCAAACTAAACACGTAACGCATAATACAGTCCATGGCAATGTATATTAACGGGGGGACACATGCATATTAGGAACATAAGTCAATAACGATAATGCATACAATACTGATTAGAAACAATGTTTATATTGTATTGCTTCTATCATTTAATAGAACCACAGTTACCGCATATCATATGTGTGTTAAGTTTTCTCTGCCGAAATTTATTTGAGGACTCTATTTCTGAAGTTGTGGCAGAAAACGCTAATCCATGAGTGAATTATGCCATATTATTTGGCCATAAACTGAGCCGTTTGAAGTTTGAAATTCATGTGCAACTGTCTCATCGGAGACTGCAGACGCGCTGTCAAAATATCAACTCGTAAGATTCAAATGCGCTCATGGCTCTTAAAGGGGATGGGAGCTGGCACTCTCATTGGTTTATTGCACTTTACGCCCAAACCACACCTAGGGGTAATTAGGCTACTTCAGACCAACCCTTTTTAGATTTGCGCCGGGCGTAAGAGTCATTTTTGCGCCGGTAAAAAAGTAACATCGCCATAGAACCGCCCACAAAGCTACTTGCGCTTGGCGCTTCTCACTTGGGTTTCAGACCATTAAAATAGGGCCCTACCAGTCTGTTTAGCCATGATAAAAGGAGAAGAATCAAGGGTGAACTTTAGGTTGGTCCCTATGGCCAGACCCCCTGCTGAACAGTCGGCGGTGATCATGTGAAGCACTCCAGGATTTCTGCAATATGCAAGAGGAGCAGCTGTTGCTAAGGCTAAAAGAATCTGGAGTGATGTCTCCTACCGAACCATCTTGTCTCAGCTCGGTGTGAATATACACAGATGGCTCATACATAGCAAACACAAATATTAGTTACATGGACAAAAACAACTACCAACCTTTACATATCACGAGACTGATGTATGACTCAAAAATAGACAAGGTTTAATTTACATCTCCTGGCACAATTGATTTAACTTCTTGATAAGGTAAGATAGTCTTTGTTTTACTGCAGTAGATTTGTTGTTTAAATACAAATACCGTATTGCATACATACAGTCCAGACAACGGCTGTAACCCATACATAACCAACAGAACTGTCTACATAAATTTCATGGAGGTCCTCCTCATTTAGACTGTTTCTACTATTATTTCTGATAGCAAAGAAATAAAAGACGGAACAGAAGCAAAGGAGATGAAAAAAAAAAGAAGCGAAGGAGATGGCTAAGCACCGGAAGAAAACATTAGTAATGATTCTAAACAGATAATTAAGTCACACCTTTTCAAAGTTGAAATAACACATTCGGCCCTATTTTAACGGTCTGAAATGCAAGTGAGAAGCGCAAAATGGAAATAGCTTTGTGGGCGGGTCTTTGCCTCTGTTCTTATTATACCGGCAGATAAATGACTAATGCGCCCGACGCAAATCTAAAAAGGGTTGCCCCGAAGTAGCCTAATTACCCGCAGGTGTGGTTTGGGCGTAACGTGAAATAAACCAATGAGAGTGCCATCTCTCATCCCCTTTAAGAGCCATGAGCGCATTTGAACCTGACGAGATGATATTTTGACAGCGCGTTTGCAGTCTCCGATGAGACAGATGCATCGTTTCTTCACACATCGTTTCTTACCAGTATTGTATACATTATCGTTATTGACTTGTTTTCCTAATATGCATGTTTTCCCCCATTAATGTACATTGCCATGGACTGTATTATGCATCATGTGTTTAGTTTGCGTGTGTTTAATCAGATAGGGGCACACACGCGCCCCCGCATTCATTCATTCTTTTTAACACTCACTAGCGATAAAACAATGTTTTCTCACGATCAAATAGGCTACTCATAAATCCTAAAAGTTATGGGCTTGTACACGATGTCTGTGTCAAGAAAGTATGTGTTTTCTGTACCTGTTTGCAGATGCATTCATTTAAAGACAACTCATTACCGATGTATCAGCTGTTCTTTCCCAAATAATTTAACCAAAGTTTATCATTCACCGTAAAACAAGATTTTTTTTTGGAAGGCTGGGATATAGCCTACTTTGCTCGAGTTTATTATTGTTATTATCATTATTTTACCGCATGGCATATCCTACTACAGTGTTCATATATGCAGCCCCTATGGAAAAATGTTTGCACAATCCACATCATCATCATAATATTTCAATTATGCAAATCATTTGCATGTATGTAATGTGTATAGTCTACTGGTGTGTAAGCTTATGTTGCAGTTCCGACCTTCCATGGTACGTCAAAATAGTAACACCAACTGTGCTCTCTGCTAGTGCACTTAGACCAGGTATTTTTCAGTCAGTTGCGCAACTGCTTTATCGATCTGTAAGATAGCACCATGTATCATTTGCGCCAGAACACCCTTCTGCTTTTCGCCGACACGCCTCTCAGGGCGCAAGTTTAGTGGCGCAGGTTTGCTTTTTCAAAGAACTGTCTACAGATGTTCAGCGCTCCCTTTTGTTTGGCGGGTGAAATGACCTCCGTCTGGAGCCGAGGACATATTCCCCAGGGTTATTTTTCCAATGGCCGACGGGCTATTTGTGCTATAAGTATTTGCAGTGATTTGCATATTTGACAAACAAAGGAGTGGATTCGTAAAGTTGTAATTAATAAGTTGTGTTCATACTTAATATCTTATTAAGTTGTAATATATTCAAATACAAATTAAATCCCATTTTTTTGTCTATTTGTTGTGTACAGTGCAAAATACTTACTTGGCCCCATCTTGCATCCAGCGCAATTGACTTTCTACACCGACGCATGTATCTTTGCTAGTTTGCACCTGGCGCAAAGCCGATTTTCCCCCGCAGCAATCCTGCGCCACTAAGCTCGCGCCCTGAGAGGCGTGTCGGCGAAAAGCAGGGGCGTGTTCCGGCGCAAATGATACATGGTGCTATCTTACAGATCGCTAAAGCAGTTGCGCAACTGACTGAAAAATACCTGGTCTAAGTGCACTAGCGGAAAGCACAGTTGGTGTTACTATTTTGACGTACAATGCCAGGTCGGAACTGCAACCCCGGTATAATAGCAACAGCGTCGGGCGTATACCGCCGGTATAATAGCAACAGCGCCAGAGCCCCGCCCACAAAGCTACTTCCTATTTGCGCTTCTCACTTGTGTTTCAGACCGATAAAATAGGGCCCACTGTGTTCTCAAATTAATGTGTGAATAACTGCACACATTTCAAAACTGTATCTCGGACTTGCACATCTTTTCTGTGAATAAAAATACCAACATACGATGTTAACAAATCAGTAAAAAAACTGTTAGACTACAGAGTTCAGACCCAGGCCCGCCGCTCCCTATACGCAGAGTACGCAGAGTGCGTAGGGCACCAAGTACCTGGGGGGGGGGGCACCAGAAATTATGGTTTGTAAAAAAAATTAAAAAATAAAAATAATTATTACATTATTGAATTAAAAATATACATAAATTAGTTATGAAGTGGCCCACCGTTGTTTTTTCTTAATTGCATAACCTATCACTCAATTTCGGCAATTATATGTTTTTACCTAATATATAAAAAGAGGCTCCCCTCCCCCCCCTCGCTCGTGTAAAGCACCGAAACGGCCAGCAGCGGCCCTGTTCAGACTACACTCACAATCCTTTAGAGGGAAATGTACCGCAGTGTATTTCACCTCCTGGCTAAACAGCCAAGCTTACCAGTTGGCCCGAATGGAGCGTTAAGGATTCTGTCGTAATGAGAAAAGGTCAAGGTAAGTGTGTTGAACATGCAGGGTGTCCAACACTCGTTACGTTGTTACAGTAAAACTCAGACATGTAAGAGGTGGAAGGTGGCTGGTGGTGAGATCATGTTCATCACCATAACTACCCTGCTGGTGCCTGTCATGTCATGCAAGCAGACAACGATTACGTCCCAATACCCAGTGGAATGAAACCAGTGTGTAAATGTGAAAAGAGAGCGTTGGAAGTGAACCGATCAATTGGTAAATGGAAAGCAGAAGACGGTAGTGACAGTATGGGGACAGAAGGAGCCGACAGGAAACACAACGGCCGTGGTATAAAGAGGTTAGATTGTGCGGGAGTGCTGGCATTGTGGCAAGACAACATAGTCAGAAGACAGCATTGGGTGCCCCAGCGTTAAAAGTTGGATTGCCAATCAAGACTTTCACAGTGGCAAGCCTATGGGAGTTTAAAGGCAAAAAGCAAGGACGATGAATTAAAGGTCCCATGACATGCCACCAGGTGTGGTGGGATTAGCAGTTACATGCCGTTTTGGAAATCTGCCCCTTATGACATCACAGGTGGTCACGGCCAATCACACCACACCTGGTGGCATGTCAAGGGACCTTTAATGGACTTGTAACATGTGTGCTGGTAGCTGGGACTGGGACTTAGGGGGGGGGGGTATGTAAGTGAGGAGGAGGGAGCAATCATGACTGGGCTGTAGGCTATGGAATGTACATTACTTCCATGGGATCAATTCCCTGGGGGACATGTTGTGTGTAACAAGACGGTAGCACTATAGAGGGTGTTTCAGCACTGGGCTGGACTGTGCTTCTGTTGCCTTAGAGTCTGAGCTACTTGAGATTCATGCAGGTGTATATACACGCGTACACACACGTACACACACACACACACACACACACACACACACCAGCCATGTTTGTGTGTGGGATTTCTTTATTGGAATTCTTTGGATAAATATTGGACATCTTACAAATCTTCACTCCACAATTCAAAAACACATATGATTTAAAGTTGTGAATTGAATAATGCAAGAGGCATTGCCCTTTACTGGTCCTTGATTCACTTGTATTGTGTGCATCTTAAGATTGGTGGATGAATATCATTATATGAAGGTCAACTAAATGCAAGTCATCTTTCACATCACAACAAAGTTGACTTCAGAGGAATTTGGGGATATTACCACACTTTCTTTTAATTATTAAAAACAATAAGCACAAAAACAACAAAACAACATAATTATGAAAACAATTGTTTAATTGCAAAATAAGTTATTTAACAATAACAGACCAACTGAGTTCCCTGAAAGTAAACTATTTATGAAACCTCACAAGGCTGGGAAATCATCATTTCATTATTTCCTGCTACAGGCGTGGAGACCCAATAACAGAGTTAATGTATTGTCAGCCAGGCTGCTACCACTTAATGCAGTATCAGCTTATTCCTACACACAAATTAAAATGTTTTTAAAGAACTGATGCCTGTGGCCAGGAATCATTTCACTTAGTTCTTCCACTGTTCATTTCAGTTTCCCCCCCAAAGCTGCACACTTCCTTTGGCTTAAGTGCTTGAATTAATACAAAAAAAATAAATTATTAAAAATGAACTTATGCTTGTACAAGGAAGAATATTATCTACATCTGGAAGTTATGGAATCTAAAGGACTTTTTTTTTTATGTACAAAGGAAAAATGTTGAACTTTCAAATATTGTGATCGAAAATAAATTCTTTATTTTCGTTTTGAAATTACTGAAGAAAATAAACAGCTGACAAGTTAATTAGGTAATTATGCCCCCGGGTGCCCTAGAAATGGGGGAATTCATATTAGTTTTAGTTTTGGCAAACTAGAGTTCAGCTAAATCAAATTTTGCACATAATCACATTCACACACTCACACACCCACTAACACACACTGGTCCCGGCTGTGCGGTGTGTGCAAACTGTCACCCTAGTAATTGGTAGTGATATTTAAAAATGTATTGACTTTGATGTTCCCATCTTTGTGGTGGGGGCAGAGACAGTCCCCTTCGGCCTCGTTTCATCTTCTGGCCATATGGGCTGGTTTGGATTTCCGTACATTAAACCTCTTTACATCATCAGGCGTGTTGATATGTATCTGCATTAACATTGCAACATATAATGGGGCTGGGGCTTCTGTCTGGGGTTGCATGTCCAGCCCCGGGCAGGGTGCTTGCTGGGAGAGTTGTTGAGTGACGCTCAACAAGTGGTCCAATCCACTGTTGGCAGCGGGCGTGGGGTGCCTCCAGCCCTCAGTGGACCTGAGTGGGTCTCTGGGGCCGCATGAGTGATGACCGCCTAGCGCTCCTGAGAGGCAGACTGGGGAGGCTGAGAGCCTATGTGAGAGAGCGTCTCAGTTTTTCAAAGAACAATGCCAGTGGAACAGCATGAAAAGTCACTGTGAAGCTCTTCCTGCTCTGACAAGAGGGTCTGAGGGTTAGAGAAGCACCGCTGGACAGACATATGTTCAGAATAGCATGGATGTTGTCAGACCTGCATGGCTCCTACTTCTGAAGTCAGGGCGTTATGTAGGCCTTTCACACATGAACCCAGGAGGAACTCAGGTCTGGAGACGAACAGGAGTGGCCTTTTCATACAGCCGGAGATAAGCCATATCAGACGTGTTCACACATCCTGGAGATACTCCAGAGAAGTAGGTGACACAGAAAGTATGCAGCGGAAGACGCAGTGTTTTGTATCCTCACTCTCAACAGAAGAGTGATAGGAAAAACAGAACATTTTTGTGACAGAAAGAAGATCGGAACACCAAATAGAGGCAAGAAGAGAAGAGTAAGGAAGCAGCTCCTCTCGTGCTCCCGGCTTCACGCACGTCTTATGATTGAAACTTCATCAACCGGTCAGCAACACATCAGCAACACGTCAGCAACACGTCAGCAACACATCAACTTACTGGTTGTAAATCCTCGATCCTCCAGACTGGAGACCAGGGGCTGGTGGATTTAACTCCGGAAGGGAGGATTCTGACGTTTGTGTTCACACAGCCCCAGCGGGGATTAGGCGGAGGAGTTCAGGCTTTCGGTGCGTGTCAGAAAGGCCTATTACTGTGATTCTAACATTACAGTTATACAGGCAACTTGGAAATTTTACTATCCCATTGGCCATCGTTTATGGCAATATCTTTTGATGAGATAAAAAACAATCCATGAAATGTCAAAACATTCCCTTGAACTCCTAAAGAGACAATACACACATTTGTGTGCATGTGTGTGTGCATGTGTGTTTGTGTGTGTGTGTGTGCGTGCGTGCGTGCGTGCGTGCGTGTGTGTGTGTGTGTGTGTGCGTGTGTGTATGATTGTGTGTATGGGTGTATGTGTATACATGTGTGTGGTAACAGGTTGCGAGGTCCCCGGGCGGTGCCCAGCAGGGTACTGACCGTGATGGACCACGCCCCTCAGCCCGTGGATGACGGGGTCCACCGCGGGGTTGTCCCTCCCGCCCACCTGAGGAGGAGAGAGCAGAAACAAGGAGTAAGAGGGTGTGTTTCTCTCACCCACCATGACCCCATACTCACTGGATGGTTCAGCACGTCTGAACCACTGTCCTGCTGAGTCATATCTTACATCACATACATCGGGACAGTTCCAGTAGAACTATATTACAGCCCCCAGCAGTAAGGCTGTGCGTTAACCAGTGTTTGTAATAACGGCGTTTAAAAGAACGGTGTTAGGTAATGCCATTATTTTTTCAGTAACGGGGTAATCTAACTAATTACTGTTTCCTTCATTACAACGCCGTTACCTTTACTGAACGTTAAATGCGGTGCCTTACTATGAATTGATTGAATAAACTGCGTAATCCGAACGCACCACTGACTCCAAACACAAACTGCTAGTGATGAAACCGGGTGGGTAAAACAACGACATAAGCAATTATGATTGGCTAAGGCTTTTACACACAAGCCAGGACATATGTGCCACACAAACACACACACACACACACAAACACACACACACACACACTTTGATTTGATTTAATTTGCTATAGAGTTAAGCACACTTTATATTGTTTAACTGTTTAATCTTGTTACAAAGATAATACTTGAAGTGCAGGACAAAGCTCTTGCTGTCTGTTGATGAGCAATAAATATCGAAGGTTATGAAGAAGTAGCTGTCTGTTCTACTCATTTCAACAGACTTGTGAAAACTGCTCAGAAAAATCAAAATTCTTTGACATATAGCAACTTTTTTTTTACAGTAATGCAAATAGTTACTTTCCCTTGTAACTAGTTACTTTTATTATAGAAAAATTTAGTAACTAACTCAGTTACTTTTTAGAACAATAGTGAGTAACTATATCTAATTACTTTTTTAAAGTAACGTTCCCAACACTGGCGTTAACAGAATGTTAACGCCAGTGTTGAAAGAGCCAATGTTGCCTCTGTGCTTTGGGAATATATGTGTCCCTTTCGTGGCATTATCATTTGTTAGAGCTTATACATGTAAATATATATATACTATATATATATATATATATATATATATATATATACATATACATATATTGAAATTGTGCTCATAAATTAGGTTATGTGGTAAGCTAGCATCCCAACCTGTATATCGTTGCCATTCCAAAGCAGGTTCCATGAGATGGGAGTGATCCGCTCTGGATGTGAACGACAGTGGGACTATCGGCCAATATAAAACCAAAACAGTCATTTAACTGTACCATTTGTTTTACTTCCATTACGTGCAGTGGAATGCTTCCATTTTTTGTTGGTGCTAAATACTTAAACAGTTGGTACATTGATCATAAGACTGATTAGCACGTTCCGTCCATATCTAACTGGTGTTCTTTAGAAAGTGTTTGTAAGTCTATTGTTGCTTCTCTGATTTCGGCCTATTTTACTTGCATGTGTGAAAGTATTCCATGGTGTGGCATCTTCAAATTTTACAAATGATAATACCTATAGTTGTAGTAATATTAATATTGTATAAGACTATTGGTAAAACTGAAGTACATTTTCCTGTTTTCCTATGCACGTTCAGAACACAAGGCCAACTACTGCAATTAGACAGAGAAAGAAACAAATGACGAACGGACTGGAGGCCAATCTGCTGTAATTAGGACGAGCTGCCAGTCCACCACAATACAGCCACCCTGGTACAGGTGTTTTAATCAGGCCTTCTTCTCATGCATCACGGCCCTGAGATGGGATCAACACGGCTACGTGGCGAGCAAGCAGAGCGTCCGCCTTATGCAACCGCCCTCCCTGGCCAGCTCCCAAGCCTGTGCAATCAATGATGTATGCGCAGAATCGACAAATTTAGACCACCATTTCCTATTATTCATCATGCCACACGTGTTTCTTATTGCTGATGAATCCTAATAGCATTCAATCGAAGGTCCTCCAAGTCTCTCCACCACCTCCTCATGCTACAGGTCTCTGATTTCCCAAGGAGTCGAGGTGTGGGTTCAAACCAATGTACGCCAATTAGCAGAAGACAGTGATGTAACGTAGAGCTGCTGACAAACCTCTGTAGGACCCCGTTCTGAGGGCCCTTTGAGGGCCCCTTGATGCTCTGCCCTGCTTAGGTGCTCACCAGCAGATCGTGGGAATCCAATCTCCATACTGACCTCCTCCACCTCCACCTCCACCCCACCGCCCCAGCAACACCCCGCCTTCATCTTCCTCTTCAATGATTGTTCTACTTCAAAGAGGAAGGAGGACCCAAGAGAGGAGGAGAAAGGAGGGCAGAGGAAAGGGAATCCAGAGGGTATAGAGGAAGGGGAATATCAAGATCCTTGAATGACCACTAGGTTTTGCCCGAGCGTTAACATGGTAGCACTGTGTCTCCCTATCACTAGCTAGCTAACATGGCAGTGGTGTGTCTTTCTAGCTCTAGCAAGCTAGAAAGTAATTGCTAGTGTTTGAGTGCACACCTGTGTGTGTGTGTGTGGGTGTGTGTGTGTGTTTGTGTGTGAGAGAACACCTGTGTGTGTGTGTGTGTGTGTGTGTGTGTGTGTGTGTGTGTGTGTGTGTGTGTGTGTGTGTGTGTGTGTGTGTGTGAAGGGGACCTCATTGAAGCTAACATATGTAAGTACTACAGGCTTTCATTGCATCCTATATTTTTCAACAGCCAGATAAACATAGGCATATCTCCATAAGGAGGTCATTTTATTGTGGAGAGAAGAAAGAGTGCGGGGCAGACTGATGAAGCTAGCAGAGGATTCCTTCATCAGAGCCACACTGTAGCATATCTAGGGCAGAAGCCATGCAGAGATGAAGTATGTGTGTGTATTTCGTATCTCTCAGAACTCTGTTAGAGTGTCGAGTGAAACTATCATCAGACATTGTTGAAGAGATATTCCTTTTTTCAATTCCTGGCAATTTGCTGAAACTGGACAATAATCCAATATGATGGGATCCATCCTGTTCTTCACTGAGCAGCAGGAGCAGAAAGCCGCCTGCTTGGTTCAGCAGGGCTGGTACATTAAAGGCCAACTCTGTCATTGTCCTCATTGAGATTCAGGCCCCGTCCACACAGAGCCGATTTTTTGGTCCCGTCCAGACCAAGGTGGTTTCAAATGTATCCGGACCTATGCGGTTTCGTGTTAGGATTCGTGTGGACGCCTGAAACGCAAACGATGACGTCATTGCCCCTCCACCAGCTGGGCGACGTCTGAGTTGTGTTGAATTTTTATATAATATTTTTATTTGTATTCTTTTTTAGCTTTAAATACAGCCTCTTGATAAATTGAATTACTAACTGTACATTAAAGAGTATTTCTGCTCAATTTAAAAGGTTGAATCTCCTCATGTTTGTAAACAGCGCGCAGGCTGTATGCGCTCCACTTTTTTTTTTTCACAATGAGTCCGTCTTAACGGAGATATTCCTTAAACGCGTCATAGGAAAATGGAGGGGAAAAGATCATTGGTAACCCTTCCTTCCTTTTACAGTCCCCTAATTAGTAGGTATTTACATGGTAAATATAGTATACTATTGGCGTAATTACCACTGGTAATAAGAAGGTAAATACAGAGGAACTACAGCGGAAGCACTAAGAAAAACCTCCACTATTACCCATCAACTAAGTACCGTGTAGTTGTAACTGTTATTCCCTTTTCCATGAAATCAACACAAACTTGTACCATATACACACAACGTTACTAAGTAAAACATGACAATTTACCCAGTAGGTAAGCTGAAACTGTACTGTAAAAGGAAGCCTCGTTTGTTTCCATGGTATTACCAGGCACCATATTATTTGTAACTGGTTATTCCATTTTCCATGCAATCAACACAAACTTGTACCATATACGTTCTGCAACGTCGTTTACCAGTAGTTAAGCACTTTCATTTTAGTTATAAAACCCCAAATCACTGTTGACGAAAGGCATATTAAAATTAGACAAAAACAAATGCTTGTCTTTCAAAAAATGCATTTCTCACAAACAGGCACTGAACACTGAAAAATAGGACAAAAAAAAGAGCCGTCCACATCAACTTAATTTAAATGTTACTGATGGTGTTTTGAAAAAACACATGACAGTGTTATGGCAAGTGACCATTGTAGTGCAAACTGCTTCAACCTCTACAATTTGAATAAGTGTGTGGCGAATGCCATGCAGCAATCTGCCTAGGGGAGCATATTTGTGGTCATTCGCAAACCAATGCAGTTGTGCAACTGACCGACAAATACCTGGGCTAAGTGCACTAGCGGATAGCACAGTAATACTAATAAACAACAATAATAAACTAGAGCAAAGTATATCCAGTCTTCCAAAACAAAATCTTGTTTAGGGTAAATGATAACGTCGGTTAAATGATTTTGGAAAGAACAGCTGATACAGCGGTAATAAGTTGTACTTATTAAATCAATGCATCTGCAAACAGCGTACAGCAAACACATATTTTCTTGACACAGACATCGTGTACAAGTCCATAACTTTAAGGATTGATGAGTATTCGATCGTGAGAAAACATAGTTTTACCGCGAGTGAGTGTTTAAAAGAATGAATGAATGCGGGTGATGCTTGGTGCGCGTTTGTGCAGCCATGTGTTTAAAACACGCAAACTAAACACGTATCGCATAACACAGTCCATGACAATGTATATAAACGGGGGGACACATGCATATTATGAACAAAAGTCGATGACGATAATGTATAGGCTAGGTAACAAACGATGTTTGTTAATGTATTGCCGCATTATATGCGGGCCTAAACAGGACCGCATATTATCTATGTGTTAAGTTCTCTTTGCCGAAATGTACATGACGACTCAGTGTTTCTGAAGTTGTAGAAGAAGCACTATTCTATGTGTGAATTAGGCCATATTATTTGGCCATAAACTGATCCATTTGAGGTTTTCAAATTCATGTGGTCATGCATCTGTCTCAGCGGAGACTGCAAACGCTCTGTCAAAATAACAACTCGTCAAGTTCAAATGCACTCATGGCTCTTAAAGGTGATGGGAGATGGAACTCTCATTGGTTTTATGCATGTTACGCCCAAACCACACCTACGGGTATTCAGACCAACCCATTTAAGATTTGCGTCAGGCGCAAGAGTCATTTATCCTCCGGTATAACGAGTAAGTTCTGGCTGCAGCACGCAGAGGCTCAACGTCTAAACGTCTAAACGTCTGAAGCCGCCTGGCCAATAGAACCCGAAAGAGGAAGCAGGTTATCGCGCCAAGAGGTAAGTTGCCGTTCTCTGTTCGTGTAAATTATAAACTACTTTATGGAGAAACCAACAAGTTGATGATTAAACTATTCATGCAGGTAACGTGCATTTGCCTAATGTTTATGTCAATCGTGTGAATAATATCATTTACGCTGTGTATCTGGCAATTTTCAAGTAGATTAGCCATGTTGCCGCAATGTGTCAAAAAATATTATATATTTATATTATAGGCCTATATATATTATATTTAAAATCCAGGTATATAAACACAGTAACCAATGCACTGTATTTCTGTGTGTTTCTACCCTAGAGTATGTCAGTGAGGAATAAAGAAGGTAATCAACAAATCATTCACTTGAATTAGAGTTTGATAAGGCATAATAACAGGATTTGAATATCAACATTTAATGCATGGCCTTACTCTTTGCGTAGTGCATTACATTTTGTTGTTGGAATTCTGCGTTGTCAATGATCAAAATAAATGTAATGAAATACATTCCTTCATTCATTCTCTGTGTCCATTTGTTACCCAACCGATACTTTGATTGACCTTGTGTTGCATTGTGTGTGTGTGTGTGTGTGTGTGTGTGTGTGTGTGTGTGTGTGTGTGTGTGTGTGTGTGTGTGTGTGTGTGTGTGTGTGTGTGTGTGTGTGTGTGTGTGTGTGTGCTATAACATCTATCTTTTTTCTCTTTACAGATCAAACATGTTTAGGCCTGGGGTAAAAATAAACAAAAATCAATGATGCAAAGTCTTCTGTCGTTGGTTTATTTGTCTTAGATAATATAATTGAGTGTACAAAATAACATGTGTCTTTACATATACTGTTCTAATTGTCACTCTGAAAAAATGCTATGGTGTGTATATATATATATATATATATATATATATATCTTTTTTAATTATTATTTTTATTATTAATATTATTATGTAGGCTGGTATTGACATTTAATATACGAAAAGAAACAAAATAACTACATTTTGGCACATATCAGGACATTGTTGATGAAACGTTTAACTCATTTATCAGCTCTCCCGGTGTATTTTAATGAAATGATATTAGAATCTATATATATTATATAGTTATATTATAATCTATATATTTAAGCAATATCACACGAGAGGGAGTGCATTGTGCTGAATACCAGCACTACAACAGCACGACCTCGAGTGTGATATTGCTTTTATACAACAGTTAAGCGCCATTAATTAGTTAACATTTGTTTGTTTATTTAATGATTTATTTGGCTCCGCCAACACACATAGATCCGCAACTGGACTGTGACCGAACTGTTGCCAAGCAACACATACACACACTAGCGAGCTAATAACATTAACGGCACAGGACATAAACAGCGGAGTCAGCACTCATGGAATGCCTCTTTTCCAATCAAATTACTTGGTCGGAACTAACTGTTGTACGAAATATAGATAACGTTTTTCTACATACTACAATGTGGGTTTTACGCCACCGTCCGTAGGTGGCGCCCACATTTAGCCCACTCCTTGCCCATTGCACATTTGCACATTTTATGTACATTCTTGGCATATATCTGTTTTTGTTTTTATATTGTCCATAACTTATTTATCTATTTTTAGTCGTGTTTGTCATTGTTGCAATGTCTGCTCTACGTGCCTTACCCTTAATTGCCCCCTGGGGATAAATAAAGTTATCTTGAATCTTGAATCTCCTCGATCTGCGGAGGCGGAGTCAGACGTTCAGACGTTTAGAAGTTGAGCCTCTGCGTGTTGCAGGTAGGGGCAATTGGGTATAACAGCAACTCGAGTGATCGATATAACAGAGTGGCGACACTTCCATTGGACTCCGTTGTAAGCTTTCTGCCGCCTAGTTCCGGGGTATGCAGCCTCACATAGTTCCAAACATCCATTCTACGGAGTTGGACATCATTCATTTCCATTGCTGGCCGCCGAGTAACTTCTTAGGTAAGTTGATTAAATAGCTACCTCTTTTGAATTGTCAACTGTCTATATTTTAACAGAGGCCCTTTATGATTCATAACCTGACATGTATTTGCATGTACACAGCGTAATTATATATATTTCTATCTTGGTAGACACCGGTTGCATGCTAGTTTGTCTGCTTGACTTCACAAGCTGTGAAGGTATCTCCAGGGATACAATTATTAAATAGCTACCTCTTTTGAAGCGTCAACTCTATATTATATCAGCGGGCCTTTATGATGCATATACTGATCTTTATTTGTATGTGCACAGCATAATTATATATTTTATCTTGGTAAACGACCGAGATTCAATCATTGCCTTCTAGTTAGTCAGCTCGATTTCGCCAGCTGTGAAGGTATCACTGCACCAGAAGTTAAGTAGTGAATCTCTTAGTTAGTTATTGATGTAGGATTACTAGGATCAATTAGGTTGATTAACGACGGGTTTATTCTGCTGAACCTGACAGTGTTAGCTAGTCAGCTGAGTACTGCGTGTCTGATGCTATAGCTAGTAGAAATAAGGTTGCTTTTGTTTAATTATACCCTTGTAAAGGCTGTTGGATTACATATATATGAATACAAATTATTCCACACAAAAAATATAACCCATGATGAGCTTTCAAATGTTATTACACAGACAGTAGTGTCACTTTTTTTCATAATGTAAGCTTCTGTCCATCCCTTCCCCAACTTGGCAGCAATTCAGCCATGTGTGGGGAAACTCATTGACCTACAGGCTATTCAAGGTCTTGTCTGATTATTTTCACTCTCCTGCAGGTGGTGGCTGCTGGTGCTGGTGGCGGCGGCGGCTGCTGATGGTTGATGCTGGTGGCTTGAGCTGGCTGGTGCTGGCAAACACTGCTGCTGCAGGTCGCTGCTGCTAGAGGCGATGGCTGCTTGAGCTGGCTGGTGGTGGCGAAGGATGGTGGTGTCGACTTCTGCTGCTAGTCGTGGCTGCTTGTGCTGGCGACAGCTGCTGGCTCGATTATTGTTCTTCCTTTTGACCTGATGCACTTTGCTATCCTTAACTTCAGCCTGATGTATGTGGAGTATTTTGTTTGTTTATTAATAACTTAAAATATTCCTCCCTGTTCCTTCACTTCTGTTCTTGTTTTTCAAATTAGATATACACGCACACCTGTTCACACATTTGTTGTTCTTGTTCCACACATGACTAACTTTGTTTTATTTGATACCCCCTGGCTCTACTATGCTGTTCTTGTTCACACTTACTGTATGTTTGCTTCATTGTTCTTAGTCATACTTGTTCCCACACGGTTCAACAAACCTCAGCCTGATATATGTGGAGAGGATTTTTTTCTAAACACTCGGCATCTCAAACACTTGACTCCTGGCTCCAGCGTTACATGCTGCATCCTCCTTTGCAGCGTGCAGATGTTGGGCAATGGAATCTGCATTTGCTGGAAGGTTTCATAACCAGTGGTCCATTTTATTTGTATTGCTTTTTTAATTGTCTCCTTTCCTTACCGAATTCCTCCCTTGTTAACACTTATATATTTACACAATATTCATCCCTGTTCCTTCACTTTGTTCTTGTTTTTGAAGTTGGATACACACACACATTCTTGTTGTCTCATTCATTGTTTAATAAAAAGTATACTTTTTATTCATCCAAGCGTAATGATTTGTTATTCTTTAATATATTTGATACTTTGTGTATGGCTTAGTCTTAAAAGTATCATGGTTGTGTGGTCAGCTCCTGCTTCATCAGAAGAAGTTGCCCGGAAATTAAATGCTAAATGTACTGTTGCTACTCTGCTTTCTCAATCGCGCTCTGACGACGGGTGTTGTCGGAGAGTGAATCGGAATTACAAGCAAAATCAGGGAAATCAAAAAAGTCCAGTTGCGCAAAAATCTTGAATCGTCTTTGATTTCAGAACAGATGTTGTAAGGTTAAGGTTAAGCCACTAAAGTCAGTAGCCTAATGCTACCCATGCTAACAAGAACGGAAGCTTCCCCTCAAACTTAAATCGTATCTAAAAAGCTTTCAGTTATCACCCTACCACTCCAAATGTAAAACTGACATTTACAAATATGCAACAATAGCCAGGAAAATACTTGGGTATGTGTTTTTTTTAATTTATATTTACCATTCAATATTGCAATCGCTGCTGTCAGTCCCATAAGAACATGGCAGCGGGGCGTGTTTGGAACTAGACAGGCTTTCATGAACCCCGTGACCACCCCGCCTGCGAGATCACAGAGTGTCGCAACTCTTCTCTCTCTATGGCTCTGACAGCAGCGAGCCAGAGATCCGCCCACAAATCTACTTGCGTTTCGCGCTTCTCACTTGCGTTTCGTACCATCTTTTAAAAAATAATATGAACATTTGTCGGTCCATTCACTCTTGATCACTCACTCCTAGACCACAGAATATACAGGAAACATGCTTGCTAGATCTATCTATCGATCTATCTGATCGGACCGACTGCATTGACTGCAGTCTGATCTACAACGTCCGCCGTGCACCTTTCTCTGTTTTTCGCCGCTTTAAGTTGTGCGCGTCTGTCACTCAAATGTTTTGAGTGACAGACGCGCGTTTTGGAAGAAGAAAAACGTACTTATTAGAGCATGTACTGCTCAATACTTACCCTAAAATTACGGCCAGGGTATCAAAATGAACAAGAACATTTTAGAGGTTGTGTAGCAGGCCAAAACTGCCACTGTGGCATACAACAGGCCTAATTTGTGAATATTATTCAGGTCTGTTCTGTTTTGTGTTCTGCCTGAGCTGAGGAAGACGCACATACATGTCCACACACACACACACACACACACACACACACACACACACACACACACACACACACACACACACACACACACACACACACACCCACACACACACACACACACACTCACACACCAAATACATGTTTACTCTTTAGTTGTTTTAGTAGAATCCAATGTTCAGTCTGCAGAAAGCTTGTGGTTTGTGGTTTTCTGGGGAGATGGGGTAACTATTATTTGTCCCTTTTGTTTTTGAGATTTCTTATTGTTTTGATGTTGTTGTTTTACATTTTTGTCATTTAATCGCCTCTGTCTTCATTTTTTTAAAGTGCAATCAATAAATTAATTGTACATTTTGCAAAAGCGTTTCCATTCTATTAGTTTTTCTATTAGTTTTTATGTCATAAATCAGGGTTTAAACTAGGTAAACGAGGACTGTTTGTAAAAAAATGTTTGGGTTAAAGTGTTCAAAAATGAACATTTTGCTGAGTCTCACTCCAGCCAAAGAACCAAAGTTGGCAACCCTGTAGACACATCCCCAATATGAGCATGTTAAGAGAATGTTGTGTTTTGGGTGCTGTAAGAATGTTTTTGGATCAAAGGTACTGCTGTGACCTGTCCTCGTATACCTTTAATGCCTATGGCTGAGGTACGTAGTGCAGTTTGCAGGCCACACTGACATTCACACACTGTAGCTGTCACCTTCTATTCATGAAATATTCATAAAGGGTTGTATTAAAAGTATTGGAGCTGCTGGCATAATCCTAACTAAACAATTGAGCACTAATTAAACTTAAGTCAATTACTGAGCCTACAGACATTGAGAGTCAACATATGCTCTTTGTCAACATGTTGTCAATAATAAACAAACAAGGTTAGACTGAAAGTGTAGCGTTTAGGTCCCACTTCAGAATAATGGCATCTTTGAAGCATTAGTGAGGCAGCAGAAAACAATCAAATCCTAATTTATGAAGCACTGTTCATACATGAATGGTGAATTATTAATAAGATAATAATAATAATAATAATAATAATAATAATAATAATAATAATAATAATAATAATAATAATAATAATAATAACAACAACAATAATAAAAATAATAATATATAGTGGTTTATATGAATAATCATGAAATGGCATTTCATGATTCCTTTCGGTAAAATCATTAGTTAGGCATTTTGTGTGAGCGTATCTAAAGTAAATACTATCTTTGCCTTAAGATTTATTAATTATATTTAAAGGCCAGAAATGCCTTTAAATTGACAATTCAAGCAGTACCAAGTAATTAATAGTGATATGTAGGAAGACGTCTATATTCCTCACTTCAAGGTCCAGTGTGTAAAGTGAGGTGGGCACTAGAGTGACATAATCCACACCACTCCTCCCTTTACGTATCGACTACGGGGGCCTGTACTGGCCTGTATTGTGTGAGGTGTTCTTTACTGGCCTGTATTGTGTGAGGTGGCCGGTATTGTGTGAGGTGGCCTGTATTGTGTGAGGTGGCCTGTACTGGCCTGTATTGTGTGAGGTGGCCTGTACTGGCCTGTATTGTGTGAGGTGGCCTGTACTGGCCTGTATTGTGTGAGGTGTCCTGTACCGGCCTGTATTGTGTGAGGTGTCCTGTACCGGCCTGTATTGTGTGAGGTGTCCTGTACCGGCCTGTATTGTGTGAGGTGTCCTGTACTGGCCTGTATTGTGTGAGGTGTTCGGTACTGGCCTGTATTGTGTGAGGTGGCCTGTACTGGCCTGTATTGTGTGAGGTGGCCTGTACTGGCCTGGGTTGTGTCAGGTGCCAGTAGGTGCTTTAGAATGGGGTGAAGGTCATCGATATATGAATTTAATTTTGTTAACGTAAAACTATAAACGTTAAACTATAGGTTATAGCTTTAAATCAAGGTCCTTTTACATTGAACGACATTGTACGTTGTGTTTTTTCCCACGTCAATAAAATAATTACAAATCATAGAGAGTGTTAATGTAGGAACAATTCTATATAAATGCTGAATTCACTTTGAATTCAGATATTTATATGTAGCTGATTAAGTTACTTCCAAATATTTAAATATGTAAAGGTAAATTTTGGATGTATTTTCTTTTCTGACTACTTTTAGTTCCAACAACCAGATGAAACACAAACATAGTGCATAATCCCAATAGTGCCTGATGCTTTAATCAGGAACATATGCGAGGACATGTTGAGGGAGAGCCACCCTGTGCATCTACATCATGTTACCTTAGAGGACATGATAGAACATCACATCACTGTTTGTTCTGTTGGAAGGAGGGCCTCTGTGAATCAGAAGGAGGGGTTTGCTACAGATCAGTGTGGACACAGCACGAGCCGAAGGGCACTGAGATGCACCAGAAACATACCAAACATACCATACAATCATACTATCCTCCCCTCGACTGCAACATAGTCATCTAGCTGCAATAGCGGGGGAAAGTTAGGGTGAACCTTTAGTGGACGACACATGTAGCACACTGTTTGCATGGCGACCAATGAGGGTAACTAGGAGAGGACCTAGGAGAGAACCTCAGGAGATCCCTGACAGCTCAGTTATTGGCAGGGGTTCAAATCAATCTTTAAGGTCTGCCACGGAACAATTTAATCCCATGTAAACAGAAGCACAGGCTGCACTGGGCCAGGCTAAAGCAAGAGAGATGGTAAAAAAGAGTAAAGAAAACAAATAAAGGGAAAGGGTAAATAGAATGAATATAATAGTAAATAGCTTGCAGTGGTGGAGGTTCGGGGGAGGAATATTCCAAACAGAAGATAAGCAGGAGGCACCACCACGTTTTGCCCCTTCAGGTCAGGTGAGCATTTTGTTTGACTGCGTTGTCGTCGCCCTTCACCAACCCCCTGGTGTCCAGGGGATGTTCCTCCATCCCCTGCTGGGGCCCTCAGATGAGGTGTTTCATCAGTGTTCACGCACAGGCCTCCCTTACAGCAGTGGACACACTGATGAGGGGGACTGTTTGTTCCTTTGCTTCTCAGAGCAACTTTTAAAAATAAATGCAGTGTTTGAAAACACCTAGGGGCCAGGTTTGACACATTCTAGTGGACATGAGGTCAGAGTAGGAGGGCTCTAATTGGAGGAAATTAGTCCTGAATGGCCAATTTCAGTTTGAGTGTGGACAGAAAATAAATGTTCACATATTGCGAGACAATTTTCCCTTTCCCCTTTCCGAGTGAGTTGGAAAAGAGAATAAAGCAAGAGGGAGAATATTAATACAGGGTTAATGGGCCAAGTAAAAGCCCACTTAGGCAACCAATGGCCTCAAATGAACTTTTATTCCTGCCAATTGAGAGTGATGGAATTGACAATTATACCAGTACACCCACTCCTCAAATCAATGGGCCAAGAGGGAGGAAGAGGGGACTAAGTGCATATGAGTGGCGTCCCTTCCGTTGGGGAGTACAGTGTTAAGATATCCTTCCATCGCTGTGCTCCACTTGAACACTTCATCTCCTGGACTAGCTTCACAGGACGGATGTTTATCTGTGGTCAGAAATCCAACTAACCATACATAAACTTAACCCAACGCAATGCCATTTCTACATGTACATATAAAGGTAACACACTCTGTGATGAAATAGAAGCATTTATAAACGTAACAAATCAAAATCTCAAATCATATCTACTTACCATTTCTGACCTTTAATTTTAGTCCCTGATATTTGAACAATACCTGAAAATAACCGTTTCCCAACCTAAGGGCCAACCAGCTAGTGAGGGCTATGGGATTGGTCGTAATTGGCATGGGAAAGAAATAACGATAACCCAACACCTGAACGCTGACACACTGCCCCAAGCTGCTCTGGAGGACCGCTGGAGAACGGTGCTGAGCCGCTTACAGACACAATGAATAATGAACCGTAGGCATGAAGGGACCACTAGACCCATATGCCTATCAACAAAGACCAGCTGGGGAACAAAGACCCCATGCAGCGCTCACCTGGAAGAACACGGCCATGGCGGCCACCGTCCTCTTCTCCCGGATGGCCGCGGCTAGGCTGTCGAAGTCGTCCGAGTTGTACATGTAGATCTGCATCTGTTAGGAGAGAGGAGAGAAGGGCGTCAGGGTCTCTCCTTAACCTGTTCCAAAGGTCCAGATGAACACCAGCACGGCCCCCGACCTCATCTCATACATGTTCACCACATGCATTCTTCAAGGGGAAGACTCTCCAGTGGCCCTGAAAGTTCACATCAGTCGACACACAAGTTGATACGTTATGATGCGTCACAACAACTCAGTACCCAATAGTGTAGCCTTTCTCTCTTTTGATCTTTTCTATAAATAATACATTAAATGATACATGATTTAATGTATCATGCATAACTATTGCATATGAAATGGCTTTGTAGCACAACAATACACTGTATTGACCCCAATACAAAACCACCCCGATGTAAGACCACCCCCCCCCCCCCTTTATCAAGCCCAGTGGCGTGAGGATTAGAACATGCAGGCAGTCTGTCCTCTTCAGAGAGGAGAGGTGTGGAGGTGAGTCACACTGTGGTAGATAACCTCCGCTGAGATCACCCAACCCAAGAGTTCATAGGACAGGAACAGGGTGGAACTTAAAGCTGGTTTCTCACCAACGCACGGCAACTCACCGCCTCCATTCATTTCAATGAGGGAAGGCGAAGGGGAGACGGTCACAAAAGCAGCTGTTGACCAGGAAGGGGTTGCCACCCACGTGAACGCGGACATATTTTGCCCTACCGCCCAGCTTTCCCCGTGTTGAAACTTTCGGCGCCAGCCGCCTGGCGCCGGCAGCAGCAGCAGCCGCTTTTGAAAACGCCTGGCCCTTCACACCGCCGCGCTGAACCTTCCGGCAGCGAGGCGGTTATCAGGGCAGTTGCCGCGCGGCGGTGTGCAAGCACCTTAAGACATGAACAGTGGCGCAGCCAGCCGTCTGCTAATGACTGCTGTCTGCAAAACACTATAACTGTTAGGGCCTGCGCTGGGGGGGAAGGAAGATGAAAGTATTTATTGCAAGAAACTTAAATCGAAATTGATTGTCTGAATATTTTGTATTGACATTTAAAAGTCTAGACCCCGAATATAAGACAACCCCACTTTCCAGGAAAAACACCTTGTCTTATATATCTTATCAATACGGTACTACTGCAAGTCCACAGATCACTGGCTCCAAAGGGCCCAGCCCAGTTGCAGCAGATACCTCCCATCTGAACATGACACTGTATTTAACGGAGAGGGCTTTGAAATGGGAACCAAATGCTCAACACCCCTGAGTGAGAGGGAACGAGAGAACAACAGGGACAGGAACATAGAGTCAGAGTGTGTGTGTGTGTGTGTGTGTGTGTGTGTGTGTGTGTGCGTGTGTGTGTGTGTGTGTGTGTGTGTGTGTGTGTGTGTGTGTGTGTGTTATGTATATGTGTGTGTGTCTGTGTGCATATTCATTTGTTTATATAAAAGCTCTGGCAGATTTTGTTGTGTAGGAGAACACATTGTCTCCTGCCAAAAGCCATGTTCTGTCCCTAGTACTTGCCAAAATCAACATTGTCAATATTACTGGAGTAGCATATTCCGCGGCTTGCTAATCCTTGGGTGTATGGCACAAAAAGCTGTATGTATCCCTTTCTCATCTGTTTGCGCAGCAAACACTGAGCTTTTAGCAGAGGCCCATTCAATAGCTCCAGCAGACTCTGTTCATAAAAGCAATACTCTCCTCTCAATGAACGCTGGAACCGGAGCTCAGAGGAAACAAGGAGGACAATATTATAGATTTGTTTCGCTAATCAAGAGAGAGAGGTTGCAAAGTACTGCAAGGTTAACACAGAGCCAATAAAGGTGGACATCGAATGAACAGAGAAGATGAAGCAGTTTGATGGTGGTTAGCTGGTTAAGCGTCCGTTACACATGTAATGATTGCAGAGATCAGAGAGATACCTAATAAACTATTATAACTACTTCTTAATGTTACTACAGACAAATGGTGGTTGAGTCCAGAATGGGTTCCACACACAAGTCCTAGTTTGTATGACCTGTGTGATGACTATGATGTTATTGTTGACGATGAGGATGATGTTGTTGATGATGATTATGATGATGAGGATGATGAGGATGATAAGGATGATGATGATTATCTTTATGGTTCGGTCTAAACAATGTTTGACTTTCCAACTCCCCAGTTACATGCACTGTGGCATCCCGCCCGCGGGACCTCGGACTGGGCGGGTCCGAGGATCCGTCATAGACGGAGTATACCATCGCCACCCTCCAGCCGGCGACAGAGAGCACCACGTCTCTCCCCCCAATCAGCGTGATAGGGGACACCTGGCCGGAGGGAGGGAAAGGACCAGGAGCCATCATAAAAGGAGCACTAGACCGGGAGAAGGAAACGGAGTGACACGGAGGGATTACGCCCCACGCCAGCGGACTAGAGGCTCACGGAGACCCTAGAACGAGGATACAGACTATTGATTCTTGTTGAATAAACGCCGACTGCGGCTTAACCCTTGCTTACCGTGTGATTCATACCGGGAACCTGACATTCTGGGAGACGGGCTTCCACAGCATGTCAACAATTCCCTCCTCCTCCAACACACTGGAGCACAGACCTGGCGGCCCCAGCCCCTGGACCACAGCTACGCAGAGGAAACCCCTGAAGCTAGATCTGTTAACCCCTTTATCAGCTCAATTCAAGACCATGAGACTTTAATAAAAGCACTTTGGCTGCCTGCTCCAGGAAGGAGGGGGAGGGGGTGATCTCCATTGTTACGGCTCAAACCCACTTGGTCATCTTCTGATCAGGAGTTGCTTCAGAATGATGTAATGAGTGATTTTGTGTAGAGCAGATGCGCTACACGCCATAGCGTTAAGCTGTAAGGAGACAACCCTCACCCTAACCCTATCGACGCAGAGCACCCCAAGGGTGGGGACCCCCCCTGTGAAGCCGCGCCACTTCATTGGGACGGGCCTCTGAAGAGGACCATGGGGTCCCAGAGAGAGCAGGACCTGAGCTCAGACCAGACTGGTTTGAGCTCCTCGACCAGGCTGGGTGGGGAGACCGGCCAAAACAAAGGTTTTCAAACCCCATTCTCCTTTTTATTCCGCTATTGTTTCAGAAACGGACAGAAGGGGATGACTTCCGAATGTGTCTTAAAGATAAAAACAAGGCTTTGGGTTGAGTGGCACTTTGAAGAGTGTCAGCAAGAGGAAAAGAGAGATGGATATGAGGGAGACAGATCGAGAGAGCGAGAGAGAGAGACACACACACAGATTAAGTAGGTAACCCCCTGTCTTCCGTCTAGCTATCAGCCTCCAGGGGGTGTGAGGGTACTCCTGCTCCTAATCGTGCTACTGGGGAGAATAAATGAATATAGCGGGCGGGGAGTGGGAGTCCCATCGCCTCACAGCCTCTCACACTGAAACACTCTCCTACCCTCGTCTATTTCTCTGGGCGTTGAAGTGGCAGAGCAGGGGTCTCCCTCCACTGCGTTGGGGCGGGCCGGGGTCCACTTGTTACACAGTTTCACGCTTCCTGCCGGAGCGCCTGCCTGGAATATCCAGCGGTCCTATCTGGAGACGGCCCAGCGAGGGGGGCTACGCCCGCCGGGCCGCTACGGAGCAAAGGAGCCCCACAATCATCCTAACACCTGGAAGGGGACGTCTGGACCTCCTCCACCCTGCAGACCTCCTCCACTCCTAGACCCCATATAACTTCACCTCGCCGCCTGAAGCCGTATCGCCTGCAGAGGTGTGATGCTGAGCTGAGTCTGTCCCACTATGTCCCCCCCTCCGGCCCAGAAAGGAGGTCTGAGTGTGTCCCCCTGTGTACAGCCTGGTCTCCCCCCCCCCCCCCCCCTATCTCCACCCCCTCAGGTCACAGTCCAGCAGAGACGTGGTCCACATGCAGCATTACTCCGGGTCAGTTGGCACCCGGCCGGCTCCAGCACTAACAGGTGGAGGTGATTCATCAGCCAGCATGTGCGGCTGACGTTTTAATACATCATTATTATGGATACTCTGAGTGGTGTTGGGAGGGAGGGGAGGGGGGCAGTGGGCCATTAAGTAGAGGCGGGGCTGCTGGAGAAGTTTATTTTGTTGATCCAAACTTTGAAGATCTCCAGTATGTCTGTGGGAAATGACCTGGACAACATTGTGATTTAGTGATTTCTGGGTCACTTCAACATCGCTCACATCGCTCGTCGGGAGTGCTGGTGCAGACCGTGTAGCAGAGAAGGATCAGTATCGACAGTAGGAAGATACTGCTAACAATACCTTTAATGAGTTCATATTTTACAACAATAAGAGTACTATAGTCCTGTAACCTTAGAGGTATCAGGGTCCAGGAGACAGTTTTAGAGAGCTGGCATTAATGAAGATGTATATGAGCGCTGATAAGACCCAAACAGACTCAGATAACGTCATGTGGACTTCCAGCTGTTATAAGCTCTCTGGCTCCTGGCTCTTCCCATCAGTCTCTGAACCAACTCTGAATGACAAGCAATTCATCTGACTTCATGCTTTATTCAATTATGAGCTGGAGGGCGGGAAAGGCCAGAGAAAATGGATAGACTCAGTCCTGGAAGGCAATTCCTCAACTTTCTCCATCAATCTCCATCCTTTCATATATAATTAAGTAAGTGCAGGAGTGGAGGGGGGGTGATGCAAGGGGTCCGTGTTGGAAGTTTGTTTTACTGAAACACGAACACAAAGCATTACTGTTGACTGCTGGCAGAAAGGTCAACACAAGCTGAGATGATTTATTTTTCTCTTTTCCTTGATAGGCTATTTTCTCATAAAGTGGATTGATTTAACAAAGCATTCCAAACAGTATCACAACATCTTATTTTCATTCAAACCAAATCAGCAGGTAAAATTATGTTTGTTGATACCTAATCTACTTGAGCAGTCACCACACAACTAGCTTTATTAATTAATAATAATATTAATACTCAAAATACTACGAATGATACCAGCGCCCAGCAGGTATAATTCATACTATTTCAAGTCAAACCAGGGACAAACCAATGGATGATTTATGATCATTCCTGTCCGTACCCGTCTACTAGTAGACCACTCTGCTGTCCACCGGTAGACAGCGGAGTGGTCCAGCCCCCTGGTGACGAGGGACGGAGCAGAACGAGCAGCCAGATGACAAACAGCAGCACTGCTCCGGGTGTTAGGGGGGCCTTGTGTGGCTTCCATCTCCTCCCTTTCCTCTCCTCCTCTCCTCCCTCTCCTGCTCCATCTCCTCCCCCTCCTCCACCCCCTGCCACGCCTGCTCTGCCTTGTTTTAGACTGCCCCCCAGGGGTGGGGGCTTATCTGAGGATGATGGGAGGTGGTGTTTCCCCCCCCCCTGCCACAGGGCTCAGAGAACTGATCTAAACCTCCTGGGGCACGTATCCCCGCAGGATGGGCTTGTCCTTACAACCACTGTCTGTGCATGTGTGTGTGTGTGCCTGTGTTTGTCTATTTATATGCTCACTTCTGTCAGCATGTGTGTGCCTGTGTGTGTGTGTGTGTGTGTGTGTGCCTGTGTGTGTGTTTGTGTGCCTGTGTGTATGTGTGTGTGTGTGTGCGCCTGTGTGTTTGTGTGTATGTGTGTGTGTGCGTGCCTGTGTGTGTGTGTGCATGTGTGTGTTTGTGTGGTTCAGACCCCCTGGCCCTCGCCACTGAAGAAGAAGAAAGTTGGTCCATGAAGAACAACGGCAGGGGACTGAAGTCACTGCTGGCTATCCTCCGTGTATTCTGACAGCTCCACCTTCATCTCCACCCAACCACCTCCTACCCCACCCTGCCCTGCCCTACCTTCATCCTGGCACACACCTGCACACACACAAACACACACACAAGCACACAAAACCGCGTAAACGCATTTTCTTCAAAGTAGGTCAGAGTGTCACCACTGGCCTTTTTTCAATTCCCCTCCATGTTCCTCACACACTCCTCAGGAGTGTGTGGCGCTGCTCGCTTTGTGTGGAAAGAAAGTCTAAAACAACGACACGAAATAAACATCAAACGAAAGATTCATGTGTGTATTTGTGTGTGTGTGTCTCTTTGCGTGTCTGTGAGTCTGTGTGTGTGACTGTGTGTGTTTGTGCCACGGTGTCTATGTGCTTGCATGTGTGTGGTTGCGACTGTGTGTGTAGGTCTGTGTCTGTGTCTTCCCTTCACTTTCTCCCAGCACTGGCAGGTCTATGAATTACTTTTACAGTGCGCTCATACACACACTCCCTCTTTTTGGGGACGGACGCTCATGCAGTCAGCAGACAAGCAGAGAGACGGATGCGGTCTCAGACCGGTTGTCTTCAATTAGCTTTGAAACATAAATGTTAAAAAACAACAGGAGGAGCCGAGCGGTGGAGGAAGAGACGAGGAGAGAGGGAAAGAGAGAGACGGGACGTGACAATAAGATAAGCAGATCAGAAGGGGCGGGGGCCTAATGAGACCACGGCAGAGAGGCAGGGGTGGGGCTGCTGTCATTTACTGATTATTTATTTGTTGAGTGTGGGGAGGGGAGGGGAGGTAATTACTGTTGTACTCTGCAGTCACAGGGAGAGAGAGGAAAACATTTCCTTTGTTCCAGCGCCGGGCAAGCGGCGCAGCGCTAGCTCTGCTCCAGCCGACAGTGATTTAGAACAATTTCCCCCTTTCCCTTCGTCCCGCTGGCATGTTTTCATTGTGTTGCCACTCATCAAGACAGCTGACGGCATGCTGCTGACACCCACATACAGGCACGCACACACACACACACACACACGTAGGCACGCATGTATGTATGCACGCACGCACACACGCATGCACTCAAACAGGCCAAACGCAAGTAAGCACGCACGCACAAACACACGCACTTACAAAACATGTGTTCTCCGTGCGATTAGATGATGGGATTGTTTTCTTACCGGTAAGCAGAACTAAAACGCCTTTAGATGCAGAGGCATCATATGATGAATACCCATTAACATACAGTGGATATCAACACTCAAACGTAGAGATGCACAGGAGAGGCTGTCATCTCCAGCCGACCACAGAAGCATTTGAGCTCCTGTATCCTAGCTCCCAGATGAGAGAACCTGGTACCCCCTAGGAGAGGAGAGGAGTGTACTCCATGGACAGCGAAACTTTGACCTCCAGAAGATATACCCTGAAAGACATGTCCCTGACTCGGTTTGAAACGACAGGCAGGAACCCTAGCGAATGGGGGAGACTGTAGCTCAGGAGGTAGAACGGGTTGACTGGTAACTGGAAGGTTGCTAGTTCGTGTCCCTGAGCAAGACGCCTCCCCCTGAGTGCTCCTGACGAGCTGACTCAGTACGTGAATGTGTTTAGGAATGGTTGTTAGTTGCTTTGGTTGGTGGTCCTGTGGTTGCTAGGACCTCTACCGGGCCCAGGTGGAATGGGCCATGGCATGTTTGGCAAGCCTCGCCTCATTACGATGGCCGTGTTGCTGTAATCACAGCTGATTTAATGAACGGCTTGTAGGGCAGGGATTCATGGCGTTGTAAAAACGAAACAAAACCAAACAACGAGTTGTTGGTAAGCACACTGGGTTCAAAGACACTAAACAATGCACAAAATAAACTTTTATCACAGCGATTTATGTTCCCAAGGAATAGCGGTGTTTGACAGATTAATATCCTGTTTATCTTGGAACTACGAATGACTAATAGCCGTATCAGCTGCAGAGGAGAACCGATACGGCAGAGGAGAGGGCCAGGGGCCAAGATCCACACGGTACACCGTGGCTCCTGGACCAGACAACATGCTGCTGGCAACACCAGGGTTTATGAACGGTACGGTGTTAATAAATATGTAGAAACGCCAGGGTTCATCAACAGTATGGTGATAATAAATGTGTAGAAAAACCAGGGTTCATGTACTGTATGGTGAGCATTAATACTATGCATGTTTTTAAGGCCCTGGTTCATATACTGTATGGTGAGCATTAATACTATGCATGTTTTTAAGGCCCTGGTTCATGTACTGTATGGTGAGCAGTAATTCCTGCACGCATTTTTAAGGCCATGGTCCATGTACTGAATGCTGAGCATTAATACTAAACAGGTTTTTAAGGCCCTGGGCCATGTACTGCATGGTGAGCAGTATTACTTGCACATGTTTCTAAGTTAGAGTAAGGTCTGCTGCTGACTGAGTTTTGCGATGTGCATAATGTGCGTTGCCGTTGCGAATTCACATGTTGATGAGACGCAGACGTCCAGGATATATTGGGTAGTCAACAAGCGTGGAGCATTTGCAGATTCATTGTGTGCCGGCTCGGCGGGTTTCTTAGCCCTCGGTGGCGGGCAAACGTGGGGATACGATGATTGGGAGGCAGCGGAAGGACTAAGAGAAACAAACAGTGTGAATGCGGCAGTTAGTAGACAAACGGACAGAGGGATGGAGCCGCTGCCCTGCTGTTATCATTATTCATCTGATGATTTAGGGCTAGGATGTGCTTTCCATTTCCAACGCAGCAAAGGTTGATGGGAAATAAAATCCCATTCATCAATGACACGTCTTTATCTGTGAAACCTGCGGCAAGCCGAGGAGCTGGGTGTACGCGTGTGTGTGTGTCTGTTGCTGCGTGTGTCTTTCTGTGGGGCTGTGTGCGTGTGTGTGTGTGTGTGTGTGTGTGTGTGTGTGTGGCTGTGTGTGTGTGTGTGTGTGTGTGTGTGAGACCTGCGTGCGTGCGTATTTGTGGGGCTGCATGCGTGCCTGTGTGCGTGTGGCTGTGTGTGTGTGTCGTGCGGGAATGAGAACCGGCATTGGTGAGATTGTACAGCCACACATACCAACAGCCCCCCACCCTAGTTGCTTAGCCCCCCTATCGAGTGTTAATTTACAGTGCCGCTCTTATCTAGGCAGGTGGGTTTAAGTTGGCAGAGCAAGTTGCGGCACCACACACGTATACACACACACACACACACACACACACACACAACTCCACACCCCTCTCTCGCTGCCCCCCCTCTTCTTTTCATCCTTCACTCCTCTCGTTTATCACGTTTGGTTCTTGGGAGGGGGGGAGATAAAATAAAAAGCCCCATGCTTGGCGAGAGCCTGTGAGACAGGATGAATGGAGCGGGGAGACGGAGCTGATAACGCTCTGCTCTGAGGGCTGCACCACGCACAGGAACGGATCCCAGATCCCCGGGAGGAGGCTCCCACTCTTCAAGCCGCTCCCTGAGACGCTCTACAAGACGTTCTACAAGACGCTCTACGAGACACTATACAAGACCCTCTGCAAGAAGCTCTGCAAGACGCTCTACAAGACGCTCTACAAGACACTCCGTAAGACGCTGTACGAGACACTCTACAAGACCTTCTGCAAGAAGCTCTACAAGAAGCTCTGCAAGACGCTCTGCAAGAAGCTCTGCAAGACCCTCTGCAAGAAGCTCTGCAAGAAGCTCTACAAGAAGCTCTGCAAGAAGCTCTACAAGACGCTCTACAAGACACTCTACAAGACGCTCTACAAGACCCTCTGCAAGACGCTCTACAAGACACTCTACAAGATGTTCTACAAAACGCTCTACAAGACGCTCTACAATACACTCTACAAGACGCTCTACAATACCCTCTGCAAGACCCTCTGCAAGATGCTCTACAAGACCCTCTGCAAGACGCTCTGTAAGACGCTCTACAAGACACTCTGTAAGACGCTCTACGAGAGACTCTACAAGACCCTCTGCAAGACGCTCTACAAGACACTCTACAAGACACTCTGTAAGACGCTCTACAAGACACTCTACAAGACACTCTGTAAGACGCTCTACAAGAAGCTCTGTAAGACGCTCTACAATACACTCTACAAGACACTCTACAAGACACTCTACAAGACGCTGTACAAGACGCTCCCCAAGACGCTCCCCAAGATGCTCTTAAAGACACTCTAATAGACGCTCTGTAAGACTTTCTGATTGGAGCAGAAATTATTCGTTGGTATTTTACCTTTATGGGATTTTTACTCTTATGGTCAATCGCAAAAAGGTAGTGAAAATGGAAGATGTTGGTATTTAGCAAATAGGCTGAAGTATCATCCCAGCAGAGAGGATTTTAAAGCGCTGACAGCCGGACCAGAGGGGTTATTGTTGTAGCTGAAGCGTTGTCAGGGTTCAGCTTCCAGGCAGCGGTGACAAGAATCCCGCTCCCAGACACTCGCTGACGCTGTGAGTCCCGTCCAACGGCCCACCGGGCCCAAATACAAGCTAAACTTGTTCAAACCAACTTTATTTACTGATATGCATGATGTGTGAGTCCATTTTGTAACCATAGAAACAATACCTATTTTCAAAATGTTAAACGTTCTGATAATGATGAACTCCATATTTAACTGTAAATTGTATGTTTTTTACCGTGCATTGCTATGAATTCATTGGACACTTGATGTAAAGCAAACTACCTATAAGAATCAACCATAGCAAATATATACAGTGGTAGGCATAAGTTTAGGCACCTATGCCTAAACCTTGATTTGCATTGAGAAATCATTAGGCTAACTAACAGCTTTAGGCAAACTGAAAATAGCCATGCCAATCTCTGGGTAGGGTAAAGGGTATGTGTTGATGTGGGGCTGTTTTAATTGAGGAGTAGGTTACTTCATCAGGATGCATAGTATCCTGGATCCATGAAATAACTGGCTTTTAAAAATAACATTCTGTCTGCTTCTATGGGAATTTAACATAGGTGAGTCTATACTAAGATTATACTGATTGGATTGTTCCTCATTTGTTTAATTAAGGCATTAAAATCAATTTCCAAAAGATGATTTTTTATTCCTCTTTTTAGTCAACTTTAGCATGGGTGCCTAAACTTATGCCTACCACTATATTTGTGTTTTCTGCAAAATAGCAAAGTCATATTGCATACAATACATCAGTAGTATTTTACTCATTATAAAGACACAAAGGTTGATGCAGCAGGTGTGGGGGAATGAGGGCCACTACTTCATCATGCCATTCAAGGGCCCAATTACACTACCATTACTTAACGGAAAGTGAATTACAAGTCAATCATGCAGGGCCCTCTCCCAAGGAAGAGGTGGCCCCTCCCTCCTCTAACAACCACTCCCCCTCTTTCGCTTGCTTTCCCACTTTTCATAAGTGTATATAAAACCTCAGGCCTGTATCGACACATTTCTAATCTGTTGAGCTGCTGAGCAGTTTTTTACCAACAAAGAAATATGAATGAATGTATGAATGTGTTTGTGGTTGGGCTAGTGGTCACCCTCCAGGTGTTCTTGCTCCAGTTGTTAAGGCCTCTCTATTGTGTTGTCCAGACGTCTGTCCTTTTGCATGCATATGAGCCCTGCGTCTGCCAGCCTCCTCTTCCACTCCGGCAAGATGCGCTCGCAGCACAACACAGATAACGTTCTCCAGTGTATCCCGACGCTAGATCTCGTGCCAGACCAAAGCAATCAAGCCCTGCTCATATCTCATTGCTGCTGAGCCCTGACGACGGTAGCTGGGCTGTTCCATCGAGCGGGCATTTCCCCCCCACATCGTGTTCGGTGCCCCCCGCCACGGCGGGCAGAGGGGCTCTTACAGGAGCAGGCGGTGCTTGAGGCTAATCTGCCCTAAATATTACCAATACATCCAATCATCGCTCTGTATAGGACGTTAACATAAACTATGCTAGGGTTTCCCCTGTGGTTCACCGGGTAGAGCGCATACCATTAAAGCCCAGTTCTCATCGCAGCAACCGGGGTTGATTCCTGCCTGTGGTCCTTTGTTGCATGTCTTCCCCCCATCTATACCTTCATGTCTTACTCACTCTTCAATAAAAAGGATAAAACCTTCAAAAATAAATCTTAAAAAAAACTATGCTATACTTAGCAATACAAGGACACAGAGTTGTATGCGCTCATATAGGCAGAGGGGAAACTTCAGCAAATCAATCCTGAGATTGATCCTCACGCAGCGGCCCGCATGAGGCTGTTTGAAGATGGATGATGAGGCCATTGGACCGCCCCGTGGAAGGCCTGGCAGGGGGAAGTCTTTTCGAGATGCGGGGGGGAGAAATATTCAATCAAGGACTTGAACTGTCAGCACAGTGGACTACCAAATGTCAAACAATACATATTCAGCAGTTTGGCGGGCTGCCCCGCAGAGGTGGCACTACGTCCAGACAAGAGATGGCTGACATTCTGCACCTTCAAGGGAATGGCAAGGGAATGACAGAAGGCCCCCCACACACGCACACACACACACCAGACACAGACACACACACACCTCCCCACACACACACACACACACACACAATTTTATTCCCTATTAAACAGAAACACAAACATGCAACACACACCCACCTTCTACTTGATCCCTCCTTTTTCTATGATACACAAACACATTCATTCGCACACACGCACACACACAAGATATTGAACATAGAATTGGACAGTAGGTCCGGTATTGACCTCCTCACCTGATTTGTGTTGCATACTGAATGGAGTCCCTCACTCAGTTGTGTGTGTACATCATGGGGGCTGTATCCAGTGATTATAAGGATGTGTATTAAGCTGCGCTCGAAGGCTTGCTGCTTCCTATGGATAGGCCAGGGCCCAGGGGAACAGCCAGCTATAGCACAGCGATAGAAGAGCTGGACGGCTTTGTAATCCTCAGGGTAAATCAATGCTCCTTACAACATGTACACTAAAGCCTGTTCACACCTGTTGGATCCGCTTTGAAAAGGACACATGGGAAAGAGGTCTGTGCTTTGCAAGAAATATCTTACCAACATTGTTTTATACAATTTTACTATTTAAAAATAGTAAAAAAAAAAAAAAAAGGATAATAAAAAAGATTATACTGATAATAATGAATACAATTTTTATTATTTGAAATATATATATATATATATATATATATACTTATGATTTAATAGTTTTAGTAGTATCATGTTGTGTTCCGCTGCTTTATTATTTTTATTGTATTACTCTTCTCTACTGTAAGTAGGGCACCCAGGTTTCATGGGGGGATATGAGAAGTGTTTTCATGTTCTATCTTCCTCTGGAACAACGACACATTCCCCCTGAATGTGTCGTGACCTCTGCAGGGTCACATCCCCACCCCACCTTCCTCACCTCAACGGGGTAGCGGCGGCCGTTGACGCTGTGCTCCGAGCCATCCGAGGCGTTGCTGGGCCCCCAGTGGAACTCCACCTTCTCCGCCTTGAACCTCCCGGGCAGCCCGGCGCCTCGGACGAAGTAGTCGTCCCTCAGCATGATGGCCACTGAGGAGGGGCACAGGACCAGAGGAGGAAGGGAGTCAGACCCACGCTCACACGGAGGGGAACAGAGGGGAGACAGAGGGAGGACAGAGGGAGGACAGAAGGATGAAAGGGGGAAGACAGAGGGGAAACAGGGGGAGACAGAGGGAAGATAGAGGAAAGACAGAGGGATGAAAGGGGGATGACAGAGGGGAGACGGGGGAGACAGAGGGAGGAGAGGGGGTAGACAGAGGGAAGAAGGAGGGAAGAAGGAGGGAAGAGAGAGGGGAGACAGAGGGAAGATAGAGGAAAGACAGAGGGATGAAAGGGGGATGACAGAGGGGAGACGGGGGAGACAGAGGGAGGAGAGGGGGTAGACAGAGGGAAGAAGGAGGGAAGAAGGAGGGAAGAGAGAGGGGAGACAGAGGGAAGATAGAGGAAAGACAGAGGGATGAAAGGGGGATGACAGAGGGGAGACGGGGGAGACAGAGGGAGGAGAGGGGGTAGACAGAGGGAAGAAGGAGGGAAGAAGGAGGGAAGAGAGAGGGGAGACAGAGGGAAGACAAAAGGAAGACAGAGGGAAGACAGCTTGGCATGCCAAACCCATAATGTATGAATATATATGTTGTATTTGTTGATATTATGGCATTGAAAAATTCAAAACATTAACAGCTCTACAAAGTCATTGTAACAATTGTGCAATGTAACTTTCAAAAGATAAAATAAAATGTAAATTGAATATCCAAGACAGTGTGTGAAGTGCTGTGCTATTTAGCTGATCTTCTCACACAGAAAATAAGCCCTTGAAGTTGGGCCCATTGTTATCCAATCACATCTTTCGGAAAAAACGTCCAGAATTACCAGGCCATCATTATCATATTCACAAATGGCACTAAAAGGATTTCTATGCTCCATTAACTGGTTCGACCTTAAATAACTGCTCCCACTGTCAATGACATTTCCTTCACTGAATGAATTTCACAACAACTTCCATTCACTGTTCCACCAGAGATTTCTGTCCCGTTTAGAGGGAGCATTCAAGTGAGAAGCGTGGCGTAGTTTGTCACCGCACCTAGACTTGGGCCAAGTCTTCGGCTGGAAGAGTGATCCAACTTGTGCAGCAAACAGTTCATGTGGTTCCATTACAATGGATGGGGAGTGTGTGACCTCAGTGAGCTGACCTTCTCTTGCTGGTCCATTATGGTTTTTGAGGACTTCATACCCACAGATAGACAGCTGCTTCCTGCCCCTCTCTCCTCTACTCTACCAGCCCTTAAATGGAGTCTCAATGTGGATGGGATGTCTGATTAAAACAAAAATAGGTACACGTTTCCTAAAATTAGCTATAAATTCAAACCAAAAGCAGACATGGCCAGAACCTAATTTCGCCAGACTGGACTTTGACAGACACCAGTTACGAAGGCCTTAAAGCAGCACAGCGGTTTTATTTTCGTAATTGTTTAGAGGGTAAAAAGAAGATCTTGAAAGTCTGCTAATTAACCTGCGGCTATTTCATTCACCCTGGCTCCCATTCCCCCCAGCGACCTTCTCCCAGTCACTGCTGCCTGGCACTCTCACCCTCGCCTTCAGCTGCTGTGTTCAGGACTTCATTTCAATACATTATTTAAATGAAATAGGCCTATAGAATAGCCATGGATGTATGAAGAAGTCAGACTGATTTACCCTGTTCTCGGTGAAACATAATTTATTTCAGTTGGTTTCAAAATAAAGAAACTGTGATACACCTGACTATATTAACATATGTCCTAACTTTCTTTACTGAGTTTGTGTGATCGGCTTATGATGGATCACTCATCCATAGTAATCAGTGAGCGATAAAAATACATCTGAAGAACCAAGATCATTGCTTTCCCGTCTTGACAGATGTTGATTTGGATACTCGTTTAGTTATAAACGTCCGAAGTTAGACAGCTCATAACTGTTTGGACTGCTGTGGCGATGGGAGAGTTTCCCTAAAGTTAACGCCCGTTTGTTTGGCATCATGTTGTGAACTTTGACCCCTCCCTCATGCAGGGCTGTACGGCTCTTGAGAGGACGACAACACGGTGACCATCAGCCGCTCTTCCATCCTCACAGCTGCTCGGTGAACCGTGGAATGCTACGATGCTAACGCTGCATAGTAAACAGCCGAACACTACGATGCTAACGCTACATGGTAAACAGCCGAACACCACAAGGGAGACCAGTTGACCAACTGATCGTCAGGGAAACGAGCCGTAAGGAACATCTCTGATTAAGAGCCCATCAGTAAAGAATAACCTTCATACGCCCACTTTTTGAAATGACGTGTGACTAGTTGACTTGACTTCAGATTTGTTTTTACTAGTCTAGTCTCTCACTAAATCGAAATGTCTTACAGGTGAAAAAACCTGAAAATGCCCGTCCCTTCTTTCAAAGGCTTGCTCCCATTTAATTTAATCTGCAGTATATGTTATGATGGTAAGCCAAACCTCTTACTGTTGTAACTTGGCAGGTATGGATGAACAGCGAATCCACATCATCATCATGTACCTCTAACCGTATTATCTTTTAACCGCATATAAAGGTGTGGTTTGGGTCATTTTAAGATATCCAAGTTGTACCAAAAAATGTTGTAGATAGATAGAGCAAGAAGTAGCAGATTTGAATGATTATTCATCCATTTACCTAGAGAGATGAATGAGCACACTTAAACAAACATCCAGGAATGTACCCTACCTCTGGCTACGATTTAGGTGCCTGTTTCCCCTCAGGGTGAGTGGTCAAACTTATTCTCCTAAGGAACTGTCATATGTTTGACCTCACTTAATCAATAAATGCAATCAATGAGAGTGCCCGGTTAAGGACCCCCCCAAGGCCCTCCCCTCCCTCTCCCCAGTGTCATGAGGCTCGCCAGCATTTCCATCAGGTGATCAGTCAGACAAAACGCTCAGCTGTCGCTTCTAAAAAGCACAGCGCGTGATCCATAATTCACCGGTGGAGCAGGGGGCCATTTGTCTTGTTAACAATGCATTATGGAGCAGGCAGAGCCTGCACACGCTTGCTGCTCACCACCGCCTTTTGTTTTTATGTTTTGCTTCTGCACTGCTTGTCTTCTCAAAATGTTATTTCAAGGGTTCTGAGTCGGTTCCATTTCCATCATTTGGGGGACAGGGACCGGGTTCTTAACATGGCCGGGGGGCGTGAGGGGAATGGGAGAGCGGTACGGATGAGTACCCTGCAGACTGCATCGCAGCCCGTGCGCCTCTCAGATGCCGGACCTCAGACACCATTCCTCTGTGCGAACACAACCATTGTAATTTGGCATTGTACTACTGTGCTGGGCCTTTCCTCCCAGCAGCACTGGTGGATCACTTCTGATCCCACAGCATGTGGGCCGTTTATCATTAGCCCCGTTTAGTAGACACCTTGAACCAAATCAATTTACAATTATAACTACAAACAGTTGCAAGTGGTGAGGTTAATTGCGACTTTTTCCAACAATTACAGCCGTTTAGAAAAAGCAATCACACCAGCTTGTGGTTGACTAGAGACAGGGCTATCTCTACTGCTAGAGGCAAGTGACTCATGACTACTGACCTTACCCTCCTCCCTTGACTGATTTAACTATTCCCTCAGTCCGAAGGATGCTTTCTCATCACAGAGGCAAGACATTCATTGCCAGCCCGGTGCAGGATAGGACGTTTCTCAAGGTCTTTGCGGCTCCATCAGTAAGGAGAGGGTGGCCGGAGGGCAGGATGGACCGCTGAGAACAGCCCCTTCCTATCCTTCCCCTCTCCATGGGGTTCCTCCGCCTCCTTTAGATCAGTCATTCCCCACATCCGGAATTTGGCAGTACCACAGGGACTCCAGTTTCTAGTCTTTCCATTACTCTGTACATGTATATAATTGTATTATCGCCAAGCTTCAGGCGAACACTTGGCCCTTTCATCGGCCGGATTTAACTCAATGGGATGATGCATCAGGGTGCAGAAGAGATGCCTGTGCCACAGGCTGGGGCTGGAAACAATTCAGGCTCACCACAAATCTCTGACTTCTCAAAGTCAAAATTAGAACTCAGCGGTCCAGCCAAAACCTCAAAGGGCTGGAGATGATCAGCTCCTGTTTGATCAGGGAGACATGACCAAACAGCCTAATCCTGCATCAGCTAAAGAGGTTGGCTGTTTCGCCACAAGCGCTGACTCCACTGCTCACCGATCAATAACTGAAGGCTTTCCCAACATTAGCAATTAGAGTACGTCTCCGCCCCGTGCTTCTCGCAGAGGGCCATTTGCAGCCAGTAGTTTGTAGGTGATTAAGCGGCTGTTTGGTTGGCCTCAGCCTGCCAGTCAGTACTGCTCCAAACTACAACAAAAATGATATTAACACGTTGTAATATTTTTAGTAGTAACATTGTTCATAATTTTATTTATATCAGTCACTACTGCTCCAAACTATAACAACAATGATATGAACACATTTTATTATTTTTAGTAGTAATATTGTTTATTATTTATTTATATTATAAATCATAATATTACAATAATTTTCATACTAATCATGGTCTGCCATGTCTTACCATAAATGATTGAACATGAAAGCTCATTCTGCACAACACACTAGCGTGCTCCTGATGCAGAGTGCTCACATTGTGGTAACTAGGTGGCTGTTTGCATTCTAAGCAGGTCTGTCAATAGTGAAGCAAAGCCACCTGTGGCCTCCTGCTCTCAAAGAGTTTCAGATCCCGATGCAGGCGCACACAGCCCCGGATCATCCATCTTAGTGACAGGTTAAAATGGTGAAAGATACCTGTGCAGTTGTGAGTTCCAAAGCAGGTGGCTCTGGAACTCTTACAAAACGCTATCAGCCACAACACAAGTTTACTAATATAGAGACATTGTGTCTGAATAACCAGAGAAACAAGGCCCCACAAATGGCTTGTGACACACTGGATCTGTCTGGGGTCTAAATAAGAGGTAGCAGGCTATACGTCAAACCCTGGACACAGAGCAACACCCGAGGTCACAAGGGGTTTTGGTTTATGACTGAGATGCCAATACTAATGCATGCACTTTATCTAATGAAAGGAAAGTGCAAAATACAAAATGATGTCAGCATGTTCAACTGCTGGACATTTCCTCTTCTACACCAAAGGTTTATCTCGATATGATTTCAATATGCATTATTAAAAATGAATGGGTCTAGATGCCCAAGAGCCTCGACAAGGAGAAAAGGAACCATGGAGTACGCCCTTTCCCTTTAAGACACTCTGGAAAATGTTGTTGACCATCGCTGCTACCCAGTCCACCTGCTGCATGACTGGCAGAGGGGGACAGCTGCAAGGCATGAGGCCACAAGCCTGTTGGCCAACTGCAAAGTCTGAATCTCTCCCCTGGAGGAGGGACTGCATGTTAAGCAGCCAGGGGGCCTGAAGAGGCCAACAGGTCATACAGAGCCATACTTCTCCGCCACTGCTAAAGGGTAGCCAGAGAGATATTCATGCTCTTCAGTCGAGTCGGGATCACAGAGGAAGTTTTAACGGAGCAGGGAGGATGTTCATGTCCAGGGCAATGGCTGAAGTGTGAAAAATCTGAATTTCAATTCACCATCCCCAGACCGAAGGCCCGATAGAATGATTCAACCAATTGAAACAGAATTTGTGAAATCGGTGTCAAGGAGAAGAACTGGGACAAGCTTCTTCCCAAGGGCGTTCTCCCCACCAGGGAAGTTCAAAAGAGGTCCACAGGGTTCTCAGAGTGCGTGGTCCAGCCCCATTGCCATCGTCTCTACATCTGATCCTAAGGTTTGCAACAACTTCTGCAAAATTGACGAGATATGGATGTTTAACGCCTACCCCGTGCCCCCGGTGGACTGATTGAGCAACTAGTGTTCTGCCTACTGTGTCACACACCTTTTTCCATGGCCGTCTACCCAGCCTACAGTCCCGCCCTGAAGTCCAGGGACTACTTTAATTTGTATTCACCCTCCCCATTGCTCTCACTAATATTGAGTAAAACCCCTGTTACTGTTAAACCCCAACCTGCTTGTTGTTGTCTGTTGTAGACAGTATGTAAATGTTTTATGGTTACAATTGCAAGTGGCTGAGGGTGGTACCTGTTTTCCCTGTGTTCTTCATAGAGGTCTTATTGGAGGACTCTGCATCAAAGCCCTCCAGCGTCAGCTCCTGGTACTCCATGGAGGCTTTAGCCTCGTGGTCGACGATGTTGATGGGGGACTGGTTCCTCTCTCTGCACTCTGGGTAGGCTGATGCCCATCCCTCATCTGGCCCATGGGCCCCTGGGAGAAGACAAACCACTGTTATCGGGATGGACTCTTGGAAATCTGATTATGTTATTACGATTATGAAGGTGTGCATTCAGAATCAGAATATGGTCAAATTCATGAAATTTACGTTAGTTCAGCCGATCGATTTCAGATAATTTTCCCTCCTGGCTAAGTAGCCACGCAGTGAACAATCACTGTACCTGGCCATGCAGTGACCAATCACTGTACCTGGCCATGCAGTAACCAATCACTGTACACTTACGTAACAGCGACGGGGCAGCCAAAGGAAGCTACAGGCTTTGAACTTTGAGGAAGCACAAACTCCATCAAACATTGCAGGGGCAGAGGTTTCAGACCCCTACAATCCCCTTACGAGTCTTTCAAAGACAGTTGACTTTGAGGTGTTTATTAATAATACAAGTGGTGAGTGGTCCATATAAGCCGTGAATGTGGTGCATAACTAGGCGTTGCAAGAAAATGGCTACAGTGGTGCCGCTGGGTTTGGGTTTCTATGTGAGCACGCTGTAGTGGAGCCTGAATGCTGCCCGGTTTTTGGCATACCTCACCAAGCACAGTATGTAACCTCCTGTTTTACTCCCAGTACAGAGGGGAAGGGGCTCACTGAGGGTGTGGTGGAAACAAAGCTTAATTGCATCAACATTGACCCAACAATGCCCCATAGTGACTGCCCTGAGTTACACATTTCCGAGGACACTAATTTGAGGATACTAATGCGTGTGCGTTTTCAAGGCACAAGTAGGAAACATCCAATGCATGCACTTTGTGAAGGACTGAATGCAGATTAGCCTTCTAGCCTTTTAGAGAAGTATGGGGTTGGTGTGTACAGGATACCTCCTCTGTGATATGTTATGGTTATCTGATGTTTTTTAGTAAACTATTGTGACTGAAGATATTCTGTTGACCATAACAATGCTGATAATAATAATATGACTGCTACTATTAACAACAACAGTACAGCTAAATAGCTTGATTCTGGAGGACATTGTGAACAGAAGACATTTGTATTGTGATAAGTAAAGGACAGTTCTTAGGGAAGAACTGTCACAACACCCACTCAGCCCTCCAACTCACCCACCAAGTCACCCCAGCAAGTCACCCCACCAAGTCACCCCTCCAAGTCACATTTCTATAAGCTCCAGGAGTGGTTGTTCAGAGACAGTCCTGACTGTTCTTCTAAAACATGAGCATTTAACCTACTGTCACAATCGATGACGGTATACAAATTTTAAAGGTCCCATGACATGATACTTTATGGATGGTTTTATATAGGTGTTAGTGGGCCCCTGAAAGTACTTGAAGATGTTCAAGAAATTCAGCCTTGGTGCAATTACAGCCACCACGAGCCAGTCCCACAATGAGCTTTCCACAAACGAGGGGTGGGGGTGTGGCCCTGAGCAGCTTGCGGCCACGTTACCATGCCCTCGTGTTTACAGTGGATGTATCGTAATGGCGAGGCGCACACAGCTTTTGGCCGTGTTCTGTAAATATTCTAGAACACTCCGGGTGCTCTGCGGGAGTCCTGGAACTCTATATCTAAATAATGTCATATTATACTTAGATATCAATATCATATATTCTATATATTATCACGGCCAAAAGCTGTGGGCGCCTCCAGACGATATTATGAATCTCAAATGACGTTGGGTGTTCTGACGTCTCTGGTTCTTCATCTTCCACATCAATCTGAAGTAGACTGAGCCGCGACATGGAGGAGAAAGGGATTGTTGCCCGCGATTGTCCCTGTCCTGGTTCATGTACTTCAGGGAGTCAAAGCCAAAGTTCCTTTCCCCCAATTCCTTCTCAACCATGGCTGAGATATCCCCAACTGGGAGTCTTGATGTGGAAATACCAGAGACAACCCTGTTATGTGCCATGTAAGAGCCATTTTCCTGTTCTCCATTTATGTTGTTATGTCTGTGTTGACCACTGAGTGTTGCTGCCTTATTGCGGGCACAGGTATAAAGGTTAGGTCATTTGGGTTACCTCTGTTGTTTGACCCCGGAAGGGCATACGGTTTTTGACCGCTAGAAGTACCATATTTACAGTTGTTGTTATGTCACTGAGCATCTATCTGGATGTTTTCCGTATTCACATGCAATTGGTGTCATGGTGAGGAAATAAATGAGTTGCAAACCGGAGACGATCGCACGGATCATTCATTGCTTCACGCAGCTGCATAGAACAAACATTGGGAAACATCAACACAGCGCGTCAACCAGGTCACTCGGGAGTCAAACCACACGGAGCATACACATTGGATGTGGCTCCTATACTTGTCAAAAACCGTATGCCGTTCCGGGGTCAAACAACAGAGGTAACCCAAATGACTTTATACATTACACTCCGGCCCCTAATTGTAAGTTGCGGAAGGAGCTAACAATTAAACCAAAACAAACAAAGAGCCATTAATACCCATTCATGCATTACTGCATTATCATCCGATATCTTGAGCGGCGTTTAACAGACACAGTTTGGTCACTGGTCTTACCATAGTGTTAAACTTCGTCTTAAGACGAACGGTTATCCAAATAACAAAGAAGTGTACAATACTTGCGTTACAGTGTGTGTTTTCACACACACGTGGCGCTTGCACGGTCATAGCTCATCGTCTCATTGGAGGGCCAAATTCTCTCGGGCAGGCAAGGCAGAGAAAGGGGAGGTAACTTGGCCCCTTATGACGTCATATGGGGCCAAATTCCAAATCGGAGCGTCCGAGCTTTCATTTTTCAAAGACGGAGCAGGATATCTAGTGCTCGTTTGACACCTAACGCTATTTCTAGCTACTGGGGGACCGTAGGCAGGCTAGGAAAACTCATTAATGTTAGAAAACCTCATAAATTGAAATTTTCATGCCTGGGACCTTTAAGACGTGGGTGGCTGAAGGTCCTTTTAAATAGGTACTATTGTTTCAGTTAAAATACTACTGTGCTGTGTTGAATTTCCAGTAGGGGCTTTCCTCGATTGGTCAGCAAAAGCCTATGAACAATCTGGTAAGATCACAAACTATGAAGATAGTTTGAGATGAAAACAAAACAAACAAAAAGGCGTGGAGCGAGGCTGCAGAGAGTCAGTTAGTCCGTCTGATGGACGGTTCTAACTGTGGAAGAGCAACGGCAGCGCGTCCTCTGCTTCCGTCTCTCCTCTCTTGATTGTATTACACACATCGAATGGCAGCAGTCAGGAATTCCTTGGGCTCCACATGTATGCAGTAACCAGCGTCGGGCAGCACATGCACTAGGGTTGATTTACAGACCCAACCTGCAGGTTCACAGTAATCGCTTTCTCAAGGAATGTTTAAGTTGTCTATAAAAGAGATGGATGGTACATTTATGAATCCCCAAAGGGAAATTATATTTGTTGCAACACACATATCAACAGTCATTTGCATCTATGAGCTTCCCAATACACACTCTGTGTAGATTTACAACACTATTTTATGGTGAAGCTTTGCATGTCACCCAGGATGATATATTTATTTTAATTAGCTAGGGGATATTGTGCATGGCATGATATTTAAATCTCCCGTGTATCTGCGGTGGCTGGCCATTCACTTCTGATTTGAAGTGATCAGTGTTACTGGTAGCTATTGTGGGACAGATAACCTAGATAATAGGCCATGTGTGCCTGATAGGTCCTAATTAATTTCCCCACACAAAATGTCAGAAGAAATCCCATCCAAATGAGTGGAGCCCTTGTTAGTCCTAAACCCCCGTTTCTCCACTGAGCCGCTTATATGTGTGGTTGCAGGCGTTGCAGAAATAATAACATGGTCACGTGGACCGAGTGGAAGGCTGCCCAGCGAGGACGCTGTGAATAAGTTATTCTTGGATACGCAGACCACTCTGTAAGGCGCATCGGCTTGGCATTCAATAGCACACCAATCATCATCAGCCTCATGAGGACCACACAACAGCAGAACTGTACCGTTTGCTGGTACTACATGAAAACCCAGTTATTGAACTGATCATTGACCTGACCGAAGACGCAGCCAGGCAAATCAATGGCTTCTGCTAGGACTCGAGGCTGCATAGTGGCCTGTACGCTACAAGAGGAGACATTGACATTCAGGGGACTATGCTAACGCTTTTATCTAAACCGACTTGCAACCATTCATTCACACATTCACTCACATACAGGGGAGTCAACCACACAGGGCAATAGCCGGCTCGTAAGAAGCAGTCAGGGTGAGGTGTATTGCACCGCGACACTCCTTAGAGCCAGGGATCAAACTAGGAACCTTCCGGTTACCAGTCAACATGCTCTGTCTCCTAAGCTACAGCTGCCCCCTGTGAGAGACCGGGCGAGTAATGTTTCTGATGAGGCCAGAGAGAGAGAGCTCTGTTCTCGGTCCGTGTCTCTCCTTTCCTCCGCTGCCTCCTCACTCTCCCACACTATATGCATCATAATGGCTCTGAACTGTGCCCCTAATTGAAAGCAATACCAGGCTCCTGAGTTCCAAAATGAATTTGTGTCTGATTATTGGTGCCCTGATGCATTTGCGAGCACCAGGTAATGTCTACTTCATCGAATTAGGAGGCATCCGGTTCCTTTTCCTCCCCTCTCCCACAGTCCTTGCCCGGAGGTGGCTATCGATCGCCGCGGTCTAGATTCAGTCTAAGACCGGCGCTACCTATGGATCTGTCTAGCTGGACAGCTGCTGGGTGGCTGGCTGATAAGATTAGACTAGCTAATGTCAGCTGACTACACTAGGCAGTGATGGAGGGGGAGAACAGGAGCGCTGGCTGGGCGTATTCTTTCACTCACATCGGCTAATTGATGGTTTGGATAGTGTGTAAAACCACTAGACCCACCACACTTGGCACAGAGGCAGAACCTACTTCGTTATGTTACACATACTGTCATCAAAACACCCTTCCAACCTCCGATGTGTTTCTGCTGAGATGATATGAGCTGTTAAATCTTATGTTAACAAAGAAACTCTTTCTCAGGTTCATATGGATGTGATCACCATGCAATGACAGGCTAGTGGGGACAAAATAAGACAACAGGAACCCTTGCTGCTAAATTGAGGCTAACAATTCGAGGCACCAGTGTATCTCAGGTCCCCACACGTCGTCAGCCCTCCTTCCTGCCATGACAGTCGTGATAGCAGCATCAACCCGCAGGCTCCCATGTGACACGTTCCCGTCCCTGTTGGCTCCTTGCTTAGCAACAACCAACCAGGAGCTGTGTGTGTGTCTATGTGTGTGCATTTGCATGTGTGGGTGTGTGTGTGCATGTGCGTGCATGCGCTTGTGTGTGTGTGCACGTGTGTAAGTGCGTGCATTTGTGCATGAGAGAAGCAAAGAGTGTGACCACCCATCCAGGTGTTTCTCTGCCTTATATAAGAATTACACAATTCACTCAACAAACTGGTAAAAATAGAAAGAGAAATCCAACATAAATTTGTTCTTCACTGTATGGCCGTACTGGGAGGCTCATCTGTCCCGTGCTCATCGGTGGATGTTCTGCTCTCAGAAACGTATGTCTGCCCACGTAGCATGGATGAGGAGGCTGCGGTATTTTTAGTTACACAACCAGAACCCCCTGAAAGAACCATCAAAAGACATATTTTTAACTGAATCACAATTAATGCAACAACAAAACACAAAATGCTTCAGAATATCAAAGACAAATGAAATCTAGCTCGGTTTGACTGATGCTGGGTAGATGTTCCATGGTAACCTTGAGAACCAAAAGGTCTATACGTTCTATTGAGAAGACCTGGGTTCCCCCTCTGTGTCTTCATCCAGCCTACTTCCAGTCATGACTGCTCTCTGCTTGTAATCCTAAATAGGCTACTTGTGGTGGACTCTGAGGCTGTTCATGGCCTCAGAGTCCCACAGTCATCAGGATTACACCAACGTGGCAGACATCAATGAGCTGAGGAGGGACTAGATGAGACAAAGAGACTTAGTTTGCTTTCCAGAACAGCAACCTGAGAGGATCTGGGGAGGGGTATGCATATTCATAGAGATATATATCTATATGCACATATATACTTTATCTAATATTGATATGAATCTATATCTATACATTTTTATCTATAGATATATCTAGATCTATATCTAGGTGTGTGTATCTGTGTTTTTGCTGATGATCAATTGTTATGCCATATTTGAGATTCTAGGCCCGGTTTTCCGATATCGTTCACTCTTAGCGCGCTACGAGGACTCCTATGTTTAGACTTATCAAGTTGTTTACCTCTATAGGCGTGGTTCCCGAACGGTCTCTTAAGACCCTTTTTAGGAAACACTCCTTACTTTGTTCGTTAACGGCGCTGTCCAGAAAGAACGTTCATTTCCATTTCCATTTCATGCACAGGTGCATGACAGCATTCTAAAAAATATTGCAGTCTTTGCAAATAAAAAATTGCTCAAAATCCTTCTAGTAGGCCTAAACATTTATTTAACCATGGGCGAATATAGCATAGCGTACCATGATTTAAAAAAATAAATAGAAAAATAGAGATTTTGAAATGAAAACTCAATTTTGAATAGTTTATTTAGCTCATTATATAATACTGTTTATGCTGAGACGGCTATGCTTTTTGTTACCTGTAGGGGTATGTGTGCGGGCTTTGCGCCCCGCCCGGCCAGTGTGTGTTTGTCAGCTGAAAGCTAAATGTCAAGGGAAAGAGGCGGTGGTTGAAAAAAGTCTTTCGACCACTTATTACGTTCACTCGTTTCTTATAATGGTTTATTCGTTTCCTAGTATAATTTCCTTTATTTAGAAGACAGCTTTGTTCATTTTTGATTTGTAAAATAGAGATTCTGAAATTATAGGTAACGAGTCGAGCTGACCTCACATTGCTGTAGGCCTACACACGGCCCAAACAAGGCTACGGTTGCGAACTGTTTCCCCGAAACCTTCTTAAAGCCTTAATAACGCTATGTCATTCGTAACCTCTTCTTTAAGTTCTTTGCGTGTTTCCCGAAACGTTCTTTGATCCGGGCGTTGGAGAGGCGTTTCGGGCAGCGGGCGGACGTGAACGACAGCCGGGAGCTGCTAACCAGCCGCTGCCGCCGGGAGGGGAAACGGTTGGGGGCCTACGCAGCGGATGTACTGCAATACGCCCAGCGGGGCTACCCCGACTTCCCTGCTGCGGCTAGGGAGGAACTAGCCCTTCAATCGTTCCTCCAAGGACTTGTCCCGCCGCGGCTGGGACGGCACGTCCGCCTCACCGGGCTTCCGAACCTCGAGGTGGCTCTTGAGGTGGCGGAACGGGCGGAGCGGGAGTTTTTCCAACCAACCCAGCCTGCAGCCGTCCACGGAGGATGATTGCCAGGACCAGTCTGGTCCGGCCAAGCACTGCTGCCGTCGCTGTGGTGCCCGGGTGGACGCGGCTGGGCAGGCCCTCTCCCGTGGCACAATGACCGTGGCGTTCCAGTCCGGGCAGGACAAGGGCCGGGTCCGGAAACCCAGGCCACCGGACCTTGAGCCGCAGCAGTGTCTGCAGCTGGGGCTGGTCGAGGTCTGCGGGTGGACAGGGCAGCGTGCCACCCATCCTCGTCCCAGCCACCGGCGTGGCCGTCGACGGGCCAGACGGCGGAGGGCAACGTTAGATGGGGTCCCCGAATTGCGCTCCAGCGCCCCCCTATGGCAGAAACTGGTGGGGGCCCCGATGGCGGTGGTCCCCGACCACACCCCCAGGACTTCTAGGGACTGTTGGAGACGGGCGTCCCAACCAGGGAGGAAGGCTGCCCCGCAACGGGGCCAAGGCGGCGGCGCCGACCCCCTGAACTATCGGGACTATGTGTTGGGTGTTGGGGTCGACGGGACGTCTGACCCCTAAGGTGGGGGCTGTGTGGCGACCACGGTTGTGGGCGCCATGTTCCAGAGCCGCGGGGGATTCTGGGAATTGGGGTTCAGTTGACAGAAGGGTTTTGTTAATTCATTCTGTTGTTAGGTTAAGTGGGGTTAACGGGTTTGGGGTCTTTATTGGTTGTGTGTTAATTGTGTGTTGTTCCATTGTTGTGTGTCGTCGTTATTAAAGGCAGTCCGTAGTCGTGCGGTGTATGGGGCACGGAACTGCATAATTGGTTCAATCTGGGCTCCCGTCTCGTCCTTCCCGTGCTGCTCGCCACAATACTGTAGGCTATATATGGCATTTACAAAAGTGGTAAGAGTACGTCCGTATGTCTCTCGCGCACAACCCTTATGTTGATCTGGACTTATATGATATAGGCTATGTAAGGGACAATGTTGTAGGACGCCGGTCATTATCGGGAAAATAAGCCCCGACAGGGCAAACCGGACCCCGACGCGAAGCAGAGGTGTTTTGCTTCGCCCTGAAGGGTATTATTTTCGATAATGACCGGCGACGTTCACTATACATTATTCCGCTTATTACACGGCTACTTGCCAAAACGATAAAAAACTTCTCATCACGGTGTGTCTTTTTAGAATTACCATTCGTAGTGTTGATCAGCAGAGAAATAGTCCGCCATAGAAGTTGACGTCGCTTAGCAACCGGACACGGTGGGGTTGATAAATTACCGGACTGCTTGCGGATTGCTAAAAAAGACGTCAATCAGGAATTATTAATCCACTTTCCTTGAGAGCGGACTAGTTCGGTGTGCATAAAAGTACCGAAGGACCAATTGAAAACTACTGCAACTGCTGATGCCATCCCTCCATGTTAAAAAGTAGCCGCACCCACCCTAAACCAATCGGAATAAGTGTGTACATGTCGATTATAGCGGACTACACCACCTCTTCTATTCCGCATTGAATTATATTCCGATCAGAGAATAGTATTCCGATTGAAGCGTATATATGATTTATTCAGATTGAGCTGTTCTTCCACTTCTAATCAGATCAGAAGTATCCATATAAATGCGGCTAGTGTCAAGGCATGCACAATTCTACAAGCAATTTGTGAAATTTGCAAATTGACAAACAATTAGGCTCTGAGTGGCTAAGAAGTAGCTGCCGGCCTGTCCTGGGAGATCCTCAAAGCTGGGGATGTCCTCGCAGCTGGGGATGGGCATCGCCTTGCCTGAGCGCGTCCAGCATCACCTCTTCTAAGGTCGATGCCCCCCGAGATCCCATCACAGGAGATCTCACCTATAATCGCGAGCGCCTTTTCCTCCATCTGTGTTAATTCTGGCACTGTGCTGGCCCCAGCAACAGTTAGAAGCCGGTCTGTTCAAATTAAAAAAAGAAGTATTTATTTTACAAATCAAAAATGAACAAAACTATCTTCTAAATTAAGGAAATTATACAAGGAAACGAATAAACCATTACAAGAAACGAGTGAGCGTAATAAGTGGTCGAAAGACTTTTTTCAACCATCGCCTTATTCCCTTGACATTTAGCTTTCACCTGACAAACACACACTGGCCGGGCGGTGCGCAAAGCCCTCACAGAGACCCCTACAGGTAACAAAAACCAAAGCAGTCTCAGCATTATGAAGGTATTATTGTAGCAAAAGTCTTTAGCACCTGTAACTGTAGATTTTGTATGCTTACACTAAAGTCACAAATGCGTAACAGTAAATTTGAAGTAAATATTTATTTTGCATGTGTTGCACCATTGTAAACGCTAAATAGGGTCTATGAGTTCACAAGTCAGTGTTGCAGGTGCACAAATCCTGTCCTGTGGATCACAACTTCAAAGAGTCATGCACTTGACACTTTTGCTACAATCATTGCAGCGCAGTTGGTGCATAGTGTTTCATAATCTGAGAACATGCACAAAAGTTGTGCATTTGTAAACCCAAATGTGAACTAATGCATCAGAAGTTGTACATCTGTGAAATATTTCCTCACAAATGAAATTATATAGATCGCTATGTTCAATGAGCATATTAATGAGCGAGCACAAGTCCATCGATACAACTGCTTGAATCTGCTGAATTATTTATATATATATATAATATATATAATATATAAATATATATATATATATGATCTGCTGTAAAACTTGGAGTATCAATAATATAAGGCATTGACCCTTTTTTTGCATCTCTCTCTCTCTGTCTCTCTCTCCCTCTCTCTCTCTCTCGTTTCGTTCTGTTGAGCATGAAAAGTCTGAGAAACGCTCCCATTCCCATATTGTATATACATATAATATTCACGGATTCCTGTTAGACCAGGTTGGACATAATCGGGAAACCGGGCGGGTCTATCCTGCTGTTACACCTTTCCTGCTGGCGGCTCCCAGACCTTAGTCGAGCACAGGGGAGACGTTCCCTCCAAGGCCGATGTTCTCTCAGGGGTAACACCCTTCACCCCGACCGGCAGTGGCTCTGCTGCTTATAGGTCGGTATGAAGCGGCCGCTGAATCTTGACACTAAACTGACACACGCTCGCTCCCCTCACTCACTCACACACGCACTGCCATTCTTGCTCACACAAATTACGCTACTCTCGCAACACTGCTATGCTGCATGTCTATCCTTTTATTTTGTACTTGTGTGTTTCAAGCAATTATTTTCTTCATGAATGACTTAAACCCATTGGTGAAACACAACAGAGATTTCTAAAGGTTAAAGTGGCGGCGACTAGCGTCAGTAGGGCATCCGTGGCATACTGGTTAAGGAGTTGGTCTGGTAACCGGAGGGGGGCCAGTTCGAATCCCTAGCCTCCGTGGATGAGGTGCCCTTGAGCAAGGCACCTGAAACCCCACACCTGCTCCCTGGGCGCTGCACCGCGGCAGCCCACTGCTGCGGGAGTGCTGGTGTGCCCCTGTGTGTGTGTGTGTGTGTGTGTGTGTGTGTGTGTGTGTGTGTGTGTGTGTGTGTGTGTGTGTGTGTGTGTGTGTGTGTGTGTGTGTGTGTGTGTGTTCACCGGCTACCCAGAAGGGTCAAAAGCAGAGAAGAATTTCCCCCTAATAAAGGATAACTTAACTTAGCTGAACCATCACTACTGTAGAGCTAAGAAGGACCTACAGACCAACCTTACCAAGGAACGGAAGAGATTCGTAGCAAAGAAGGTTTCGGCAAACACGCAAGATGTTAAGGTAGAACTTGAAGTAGAGGTTCCGAATGACGTAGCGCTAAGAAGGCTTTAAAAAGGTTTCAGGGAAACCTATTCAACGACTCTTCATTCCCATCAACTACTACTTGATGTCCACGTCAGTCCATCCACCCATGAGTCCGTCCCCATGCTACTCTGTGAATCTGTGTTCAAATCCCAATAATGACACTTGCATACTTATCCGACCAAAACACCATTTGCACTTTGGACTAGATATCCTGGGCTTGAGGAACCAACAAATCAAATCAGATGTGTTCAGACCGAGGTCACATCTGTGTGGAGTCTCTGTGCTGAGGGACAGGTTCACCTGGTAGGGTGGTAGTGTGGAGTCTCTGTGCTGAGTTTCACCTGATGGGGTGGTTGTGTGGAGTCTCTGTGCTGAGGGACAGGTTCACCTGGTAGGGTGGTAGTGTGGAGTCTCTGTGCTGAGTTTCACCTGATGGGGTGGTTGTGTGGAGTCTCTGTACTGAGGGACAGATTCACCTGATAGGGTGGTAGTGCGTCTCACACCCTGCCTTTCAGAACTCGCGTTGATGTGCGTGGCTTTGATGTGCCTCTGTGCTCCCCTCAGGTGCTTAGCGATACTTTGTGCTCCTTGTAAGATCTCCCTGGCACTAAGATGTCATTGTGGTTTAAAGAGAGCTCTTGACGCTGGTGCTGACAAAGAGCCTGAGGATGTGACATGAAGGAAGCCAACTGAAAGTACATTCACAAGCTTTTACCTTTTACTTTACAAATAAAGAATTCCCACGTTTCAGCAATGTCCATTTCGGTCTCTATGGCTTTAAATGTTCCCATCCCAAAAAAATTGAATCCTATAAGCAGCAAGAGAAAAAGTTACATATAGGGCATTTGGTAGACAGGAATTGCCCGGTGTGAGTGTGTGGGGATGGTGGCTGGTTTAAAGGTCCCATGGCATGCTACTTTATGGATGCTTTAATATAGATATTAGTCGGCCCCTAACACAGTATTTTATTATTATCTAAATAATATATTATACATAGATATCTATATCATATAATATATATTATCATGGCCAAAAGCTGTGTGCGCCTCCGGACGAAATTATGAATCTCAAACGACTGCGTTGGGTTCTTCCACGTCCACATCAATCTGAAGTAGGCTGAACCACGACATGGAGGAGAAAGGGATTGTTGCCCGCGATTGTTGACCGCGATTGTCTCCCGCCAGAGCCTCGCTGCCGAGGGACCACCGCCTCGGCAGAGGGCAGCGTGCAGCGGGCAGCGCCGAGGCAGTGGTCCCTCGGCAGCGGGCAGCGGGAAGCGGAGCTCAAACGGGAGGCAATCCCTTTCCCCTCCATGTCGTGGTTCATTTACTTCAGGGAGTCAAAGCCAAAGTTCCTTTCCCCCAATTCCTTCTCAACCATGGCTGAGATAACCCCCACTACGAGTCTTGTTTTGGAAATACCAGAGACGTCAGAGAACCCGACGTGTTATGCACCATAACGCCAACAGCAGAACGGTTATCCAAAGAACAAAGAAGTGTACAACACTTGCGTTACAGTCCTGGAGCTCTATATCTAAATAATATCATATAATACATAGATATCGATATCATATCATACATATTATCACAGCCATATGCAAGTTTAAGCCACTGGGGGACGATAGTCAGGCTTGGGGAACTCTAGTAATATTAATAATATATATATTATTATAGTAATATTATTATATTACTAATATTAATGTTAGAAAACCTCATAAAGTGAGACTTTCATGCCATGGGACCTTTAAGCAGTCTGACCTAGCCGGGTCTGATTGGATTCTGGGGCTGGGTGCGGCTGCACACCTGTTGCACATTGAGTAATCAGTGTGCACAGGTTAGACAAGCCATCACCGCACACTACAATCTCCTGGACGGCAACATCGAGCTCCAGGCCATTAATCATTTTCAACAAACCTTTACAACAAACTTCATCTAACTTCTAACACCCCCACCCATGCTTGTCTGGAGGGGCCCAATGGAAGTCACCAAGGTGCTTAACCCTTGCTCCATACACTCTGTGTGCATTTGTCTTTTAAAGTGTCAGGGAACCCAAAATGGTCTTCTATGACTTTGAAAATAGTTATCACTGTTACTAAATAAAGCGGTTATTGAGATTAGTCAGGTGTGAAAGGTGAAGATTCCACCAACAGTTCAGGAACATTCCCCTCTGCTCTGAGCATGGGTAGCAGCCTCCCTGTGACATAGGGACAACTTACCCTAACCCTGACACCCAGGAGGTCCGCCGCGCTGTGTGGAGGTGTGGATCTTGGTCTGAGCGGCGTTTATGTTGGCTGCATACCAGAGGGTTGCGCTTCTTACTGAGAATATAATTCCTGCCGCGTTTCACTAAATCTAACATTTATAATCAACGATGAGTACATTAGCTAGAAAATAAGCATTACGATGTTGGCGTGAACCATAACCATCACCTCCTTAGAAAGTGTTCGGATTTGAGCTGAAACTGAAATTATATGATTTGATTTCTCTTTCTTGGGTCGCGTTATGAATATTAAGCAACATTCTTGCTCCGTGTGCTTTGGGATTAAGGATCAGCTAAATGATTGGCCATTTTGCTGTGTGTTGTTGTAATTATGCGTTTCAAAGTAAACACCACTTTTAGCACGATGTGAAACTTAAAACCAATTGAAACCCATTATAACCAAAAGGGTTTTAATGTCTCCTCAGATTTAATGTGTGATCTGTTCAATTATGTTTTCACGGCTCGTTCTTAATGCTTCCTTTCTTCACAATAACAGAGAAACATTATACATTATAATGATTATCATTACAATTCATCAATTAACTCTATTTATGAATTGAGTAAATGTCAGGAAAACATCCAACATAGATGAATACAAGGAAAATAAGGAGGATAAGATACAGATTTAGAGCTGGCAGTCGATGGACAGATGGATGGAGACATAGACAAATGGACTTTGTGAGGAATGGATGCGCACTTGCATTAGAGGCTGCTGAACAAGGTTACACCGGGTCCAATCTGTTACCCGACTATACAGTGTACGCCTGAAACCCTATTTCCCCCATACCATTAAAAGCCCCACACAGTTCCATAATGGAGACTGGGAAACATCCATCCAACACGCCTTTCGATGTCCTTTTCTCTTTTGCTCAAAGATCAAAAGAGGAAGATGCTCAAAGCTGCTTTGAGCATCTTCTTATAGCATGGATGCAATCAGGGCACCTGTCCAAAATACAATTCAAATAGTTCACTTCTATGTCCGTCCGGTGATTAGCAGAAGGTGATGAGAGCCTGTTTCTGTCCCCATCTCTAACAGGGTTCAACGAGTTGAACGAGCGTTTCAGAACGGCTCTACCTCGCCACGTGGGCCGCACACCCGCCTTATTATTTCCTAGGAGACATCACCTGTCACTCAGAGCAGCCAATTACGGGGCTTCATCAACATGAGAGGAGCGCAGGAAACACGCCTGGCGGCCATAATGAGGAATGATCACTGCTGCCAATGTGTCAGAATATAACAACGCACCCCCCACAAAGCATCTGATACCTCAGGGAAGCTGTCCCATTAATGTTCAATACACTCTCTGGACTTATTTGGAGAGCTCCTCATAAATTAAGTGTTGGCGAGAAACAAACACAATATATGTCTAAACAAAAAAACATTTAATTCCCTGCGGAGCGATTATCCAAATTGGTATTTTTCTGAGCGTTTTTACTTTTTTACCTTTTGTTTTTCCACTTTATGGGACTGAATTCCTTGAGGGAAACGGGTAGTGGCGGAGTCAGCAGAAAGGCTATTTTAGTTACTGACGCCATATGGAGAGTGTATGAACAGAGCTCCCCTTGAACACAACAGAGGTAGCGTTCTCCGGCCTCTTGGGGAACAGGGAGGCTGAGCGAGGCCTGGAGGACGTGTGACCAGACCAGCTTCTGACTCCAAAGCGATATCTAACCAGCCAAAGGTAAATACAGCCAGTTCTGAACTCAAAAGACTGCAGAACGGGGCGCCCCCTTCCTGGCTATCTCACTCTATCATAAAGCTTAAAAATGCAAAAATAAAGACCGCAGAACAACTATCCAAGGTGTGCGTGAGAGAGGGACTGAAAAAGGGAGCGGTGACAGACGGCCAATGTGTATAGCTTCTGGCTTCAGTGCAGCAGACGTCGACAGCCAGCCCCCCCCCCCCCCCCCCCCCCCCCCCCCCCGTCCAGACACCCTGCAGTGTGAAGTCCCTGTCACAGCCCATTACACTGATGTCCAGCACTCCAAAGTATGACCAAATATGGCCCAATCGACATATCTGTTCAACATGCATTTGCATACGACAATGAGCTGCCAATAATTAAATCAAATTCAAAATGCCAATACTAGAACAAATCCAACGCACAAACCAAAAACACAAAAGGACCAGACAGGAGTGCCCTTGTGAAGGTGTCCCATGAACCCGATTCCACACCTCTGCCCGTGTCACGCTGGCCCCGTCCCCAGCGCACGCCAACTCCTTCATCTCATCGCGCCTGGTCAAGCGGAGCGTAAAAACAAAGGTGAAGTGAAAGAGAAGGTAAACTAGAAAGTGTGTGGTGCTGGAAGACCAACGCCACCTCCTCCGCCCACCAACCAGAGCAGCACAATAAGTGCCAACAGACACACAGTGAAACGAGATTCTTTCACACAGCCCTTCCTCTGCTTTGACACCTCTCTGAAGGACAAGCGAGGGCAAACGTGGATGTGGCAGCTGTGACGATACCGGCCGAAACACGAACAGCGATGGGAACCTCCCCTATGGCCGCTCCGTTTCACAGAGGGTACAATAGGCCACAGGCAGCGCTGTTTTTTCCAGCAGTGTGGTGTAATTATGGAACGGCCTCCGCACATATCTTTTTCTGCTAAGGATCGCAAGTCAGAGAACTGCTGCACCTCCCACGCTTTTATGTGGCGCAGCTCTCGCTGGTCACATGCATTTACACCCATTATCACATGGCCAATAAGTGGAGACTAACAAGTAAAGGGGGTGGAGGGGGAACATTGGACGGATTGGGGTTGTTAAAATAACATTTGATGAGAACCACTGGAGCTTTTTAGTTAAAAAGAAGTCATTTTTGGTTTATTAGTAAAGCATTTAGCCATTTCACCAGCCTACAACGTAAGTACACCATCAATACTGAACACTGCACACACCGGGTTCAATCTAACAGTGTTCACGCTAACAGTGTTCACTCTAACAGTGTACTGTACTCTATAACAGTGTTCACTCTAACAGTGTACTGTACTCTATAACAGTGTTCACTCTAACAGTGTTCACTCTAACAGTGTACTGTCCTCTATAACATTGTTCACTCTAACAGTGTTCACTCTAACAGTGTACTGTACTCTATAACAGTGTTCACTCTAACAGTGTTCACTCTAACAGTGTACTGTACTCTCTAACAGTGTTCACTCTAAGTGTTCACTCTAACAGTGTTCACTCTAACAGTGTACTGTACTCTCTAACAGTGTTCACTCTAACAGTGTACTGTACTCTATAACAGTGTTCACTCTAACAGTGTTCACTCTAACAGTGTACTGTACTCTCTAACAGTGTTCACTCTAACAGTGTTCACTCTAACAGTGTACTGTACTCTATAACAGTGTTCACTCTAACAGTGTACTGTACTCTATAACAGTGTTCACTCTAACAGTGTACTGTACTCTATAACAGTGTTCACTCTAACAGTGTAGTGTACTCTTTAACAGTGTTCACTCTAACAGCGTTCACTTTAACAGTGTTCACTCTAAAAGTGTTCACTAACAGTGTTCACTCTAACAGTGTACTGTACTCTCTAACATTGTTCACTCTAACAGTGTACTCTACACTTTAACAGTGTTCACTCTAACAGCGTTCACTCTAACAGTGTACTGTACTCTTTAACAGTGTTCACTCTAACAGCGTTCACTCTAAGGCCCTGTTTACACGAGGACGCTTGCGGGTAAAAACAACCAAATATTTTATCGGAAGTGCCTTTCGTTTAGACCAGGGGTCTTCAATTAAAATTGAACAAGGTCCAGTTACTAAAAATACCTTCCAAGAAAGGTCTGAACCTCTAACCTACCATGTCCTAATAGGCTACTTTTGTCAAATACAATCAACACGGCATATTTCCTTCTAATTTCAGATGTATTTATTTTCAATTTCCAAATAGCTTACTTTTAACCATGAAAAACAAGTAAGACAAAGTAACGCATTTTATCATTTCAAGTAAACAAAACAGGTACATTAGGCCTGCATTTCAAGTAAACATAAAAAGTGCATAAGGCCTACATTTCAAGTAAGCAGAACAGGAACACTAGGCCTACACTTCAAATAAACACAAAGTGCATTAGGCCCAGCACTCGAGTTGAGGGGGGATGAGGGGGGGATGTCACCCCCCTTTGGAATTAAAATGATTAAAATTATCCCCCTTCTGAAACAGCCATCCCCCCTTCCCATCCCCTGTTATTTGATCAATTAATGTGGAAATAATACCGCTATTTCATTATAGTTTCCTTTTTCAATTCGGGGCAAAGTTACTTTTCCCAGGGACAGATTTGACAGCGATACTGCCTTCTCGGGCAGTATGCTATTGCGCAAGCATGCAGGCACGCTCGCTGCGCGCCTGCGTGCTTGCGCAATAGTGCCTTCACGAGCTCTCATTCCACACCGTACGAGACAGACACTGGTAGCGTGAAGCTGTCTCTGCATCTCAGACATCGCTTCCGCAGGCAACTCTGTCCCCTTTTCTCCCTTTCATTCCAACCCGTGAGCAACGCTAGTCTCCCTCCTCTGCCAAATGCATTTTTGGAAAAAAAAGAATAAGAATCAGTTTTTAAAATCCTTAAATGTGATGCATGCCTCCGAATCGTGTGATGCGTCCGATCAGCTGCGTTTTTATCTAAAAATATACAATAATAATAATAATAATAATAATAATAATAATAATAATAATAATAATAATAATCACACCGTTGGTCTCCCACCATATGCGCTATCATCAGCACAAATGATCTGTCCCCAGGGGCGTAGCCACATGGGGGACCTCTGACCAGCCACCCTGGTCAGAGGTTGGCCACCCCCCTGGCCCCCCGAGTCAGATAAAAAAAATAAATATATATATATATATGTATATATATAATTCAATTAAAAAAAATTAAATTAAAAAATCCCGAACGGAAACAGTCTAAAGAAAGCTGAAATATATACACTATTAGTTTGATCTAACTTTGACTTTATTTTTATTATATTTTGACATTATAAATAAATATTGACAATGGAGTCCCACCCCCCCACCACCACAAGTAGTAATGTCCTGGCTACGCCCCTGTCTGTCCCTAAAAGTTAAAATCCACCATCCCCCCTGGCTTTTTTTTTTTCAACTCGACCACTGATTAGGCCTACATTTCAAGTAAGCAAAACAGGTAAACCAGGCCTACATTTCAAATGAACACAAAAAGAGCATTAGGCCTTCATTTCAAGTAAGCAAAACAGGTACACTAGGCCTATATTTCAATAAAGCAAAACGGGTACACTAGGCCTACATTTCAAGTAAGCAAAACAGGACCCTATCTGTAGTGACTGAGACAACCTTTGTTCATCAATCCCCCTCTTTGACAGCATCTCCTTAATAGCCTCATAAATATCTTCTCGTCTTGTGTGTGTCTCAAGTGGTGTTAGACCCAACAGGTCCTCACTGATCTCTTTCTTGTCTTGACGAAAAAATCGCACATAAACCAAAAGCTGGGCATTATCCGCTACATCAGAAGACTCATCAATGGCTAAGGATGGGGCACTCTGAACAGCTGCATCAAGCTGTGACAGTGCGTCATCTGATAAAATTTCAGATTTTCTGGTTGTCATTGCAGCTGACATTGGGATTTGCTTTATTTTTTCACACAATTCATCCCTTTGTTTACCTTCAAGTAACGTCTCGGCAGCGGCGTTCAAGCACTCCTTCACAACAGTCGGTCACTGAAAGTTTTTTTATGTTGCCCTAAAATCCATGCAATCTTAAGTGAGCATTCATTTGCACGTTGCTGGCCTGTAAATGAGTGTGTGAAGACTCGTGTAGACCTCTCATACTGAGCTCTCAGCTCGGATATTTTTCATGCTCTTACTTCTGACTTCTGAGGATTCTTTTCCTCGAAGGATCTGTGTTTGTATTCGTAATGCCGCTTGATATTCCCTCTTTTTATCAGCGCCACGGTTTAAACACATAAAAGACACAACAAAGGTTTAGTACTGTCTGTATTGGTCACTCCATTCATCTTTAAAATGTCTGTTTTCGTGGTCAACTTTCCTAATTTTCGAGCAAGCCATTTTCTCATTCCAAATCGCTCTTCCGGTACACAAACGATTTGATTGGCTATTTTCTGAGTGACGCTATTACGCACAAGCCTTGACAGACGGAGGGAGGGTGGAGTTCAGTGAGTGCATGATCTTCGCTCTATGAAGACTCTTTTTGCTGTTTTAATCAGTGGCGTTGGGTCAATAGAGGGCGCTAGGGTGCCGCCCCTTCGTGAAATATTCACTTGAATATATCTGGAAACTATTAATCAACTATTATCAATACGAAATAAATCAACAAAAATACATAGCGTTTATCCTCGTTTAATTGTGTGATATACTTGTCACTGCCAGCAAACATTTAAATGCGTCTGAACGTCAATGATTTGGGCTAGGCTAGTTATTGGTGATTCGAAATAAAGCCGAAATAAAGTCAGGGGCGCCGGCCACGTTGAAGTCAATGTAAGCGCGCTAACTTTTTGCTGTCTATCAAGCAGAGACAGCGTTTCATTGGCGCAAGAAAATTCGCCCTCGGGTCGCACCAGTGTGCGCCCCAGGCCAATGGTATCGCTTTTCTTTTTTGTTATCACCACATGATTGGACAATTCAGCGAATCAATCATATAGGCTACCTCCCTCAGCAGCAATCGCGCAAAACAACTACACGAAGAGAAGAGATAGATCGCTAACTAGCAGAGAGTTGTAAGCACTTTCCACCCTTTTCAGTGGATCAATTGGACAACCAAAGCAATGTTATACTTAAAAGGAGCAAGTAAGTTACATATTAATTTAGTCTTTCGGCCTGTAGCATATAAACAAAATGAAGCAACTGTCCCATATTTCTAACTGCATTTGAAGTAGACATTGAGACTCACAAAGAATGGACGCTATAGGACAGTGATCATGATTAATCTCAATATCAGAATAACAACAATGGGTCAAATAGCAATGGCTGGTGGAATGGCCATAAAGTAGGTCTGTATGCAGTGTGAGCTTGTCCAGGCCCTGAAAGTCAGGATGTAGGCTATGAATCTGAATGGATAGTAGGTTAATAGGTAGTGGCCATCCCCAAAGTGCACCAGAATACAGGAAATCAAATCTATTAAATTCAATTTTTTTTATGGGGGGGGGGGGAACCCCCAGACCCCCTGTCTATCACTGTGCCCCCCCAACATTTTTGATCACCAGCCGCCACTGGCTTTTATGCTGTACTACGGACTATTCTGCCTTTCAATTTGTATTTCAGTGAGAAATGTCTTTATTAACAAAATCATGCATTGCATAGTGAAATACAAAAAAAATATATATATATAAAAATAAAAAAAAACAACATTATTTTAAATTGGTCCGGACCCGAACCGCGGTCCGCCGTTTGGAAATGCCTGGTTTAGACGGTGACGGCTTTTTTGGGGCTTAAAAACGCAAAAAATCTGAAACCACCCTCCAGAGTGGAACACTTGAATAAGCTCCGCCGTAGCGTTTCCTCCTACATTGCCAAGACTCTGCTCAGATCTGGTCACGTCGCGTACGCGTTTACGTCACATACAGTGTCAGTACAGGGAAATAAACAAACATGTTGTATTATTTCCATGCGTTGGACCGTCAAGCTGCTCTGGCAGCTCTAATAAACTTACAGGAGTCTTTCCACGAAATGTACAGGATATGTACAGATAGTATTACTGAACAGAGAAGGATCTGTAATTATGTTTTGGTTTTCGCGGCGCACATAAGAGAAGGAAGATTCTACGCATGCGCTCAGACATGGTGTGGTTGTCTGATAGTGTATCACAGCACCACCTAGCCGCCTGACATGCATACCCAATCGAAATCCAAACTTTTGTCACCCTATGCACGCAGATTTCCTCCCGAAAACGCTTGTCTAAACGCAGAATAAAAAGTGAAGACGCGACGCCTCTTTTGCATCTTCTGTTCAGACCGTCATCATGTAAACGTAGCCTAACAGTGTACACTCACAGTTTACACTCTAACAGTGTACACTTGCCCCAATCCTTTGTGACGCTTGTTATAACAGCGAGAAGTAAATTTGTTTGAGGTTGACTGATTAGTTGTAGCAGGGGAATTTGGTCGGTGATGGAAGGTGATGAATAATATGATTCAGCTGTTTTAACTAAAGAAAGAAGGGAAACAACAGCCACGTAGACTGTTGACTGTTGTGTATGTGTGTGTGTGTGTGTGTGTGTGTGTGTTACACAAACAGAGAGACAGTCACAAGGCTGATCCCGGATGAAAGAATGAAAACATTTCATTTTCCCAGCCTTAAATCCCTCTGACCTTGCTTGGTTCAGACCGCTCCGCTGCTGTGTTGTCACTCATCCTGCTTCCTGTTTTGGATTGGATTCTTTTGCTCCATGGCCATAAATAAAAAAACAATATAATCCCCTTTTGCAAAGAAAAAAACTTCTAATTCCAACATTCAAACCAACTGCTTGTCTCACAATGTTTGAGAACTTGAATAATTTAAAAAACGTATTCCAGCTAAAAACATTTTTAGCGCTTTTTACTTTATTCAACATTAATTTATAATAATCTTTTCATCAAGTCCATGTTTTAAAAAACGAAATATACAAAATATGGGAAATGAAAGTGATACGAGGAAAGGTAAAAAAAAACAATGTTTTTGAATCCAGTTCATATGAGAAGGCCACATCTAATGAGTTGATTCCCGTTATAGATGTTCAATATCTCATCATCTTCAAACTCATAAGGCACTTTGAATGATACCCAATGATATTTCCCACAACACTATTTTATTAGCCTTCATATAATTTGGCAGAACCACTATTGGATAGCTTATCTCAGCGCGTAGCTAAAGGTGAAATCATTACCAGGTACATTAACCCTCTGGCTTATACAGGCTGCAATAACATATATTGCACTTCAGACAGACCAACTCTTCTGCAATAACTTTAATCCCTTAATACTCAGTTCCTGGGGTATGAAAGCAATAGGTATGGTTTGTATTATGTTGGAGTTTTCTAATGTCTCTTTACCACGTACAATGAGTACAGTTTATTTACAATAGTATTAATAATTAACCAATGCTTACCGAATAATGATAGAAAACTTTACGAGTTGGATAAAAAGCTAGTCTCCAAGTCCTTAAGAAATGTGGAGAAACAGACCTCAAAATATAACCTCAAATAACCAAATCCCAGCAATGATGTAGTCCACAAGTGACCCCCAGTATAGTGTAATGGGGGACCCTGTGTGAGGGCTAGAGGGCTGAGGCCTGGGGGAAACCATTCCAAACCTCCCTGCCTTCTGGGAATGCCTGTGTACGTATACTTATGGGTGTGTGTGTGTGTAGCCTGTGTGTTTCTTTGTGTGTGACTGTATTCACTAAGAAAGAATGACGATGCAACACACGGCAATTCATCCGTAACTAAAAACGCTTTTATGTTTGAGGTTGGACCCACCGTAACAAACCAGCCGACAAGAAGTATGTGCTGGTTCCCCTCATAGACACATCCTTTTACTCCACACACACACATGTCCACCACGCAGGGCTGAGGGGGCGCTCTGAGCGTTTGTTCCAGGGCAGGGAGCCATATTGTGAGGTGATGAATGAGAGGGGAGAGTCATGCCTCAAATGGCCTATAAGCTGCCGGCATTGATTTCTAGTGCCTAGCGAAGCCTCTCTGGGGACAGCACCGCTGTAGCCTCCAGCACCAGGATGCATCTCCTTCCAAAAGCCTGGCCCCTAAGTGCCCAGATAACTTTGGAGGCTGGGAGTGCAGCAGACATGGGAACGGAAGAGCAAGTTTAACCTGTTAGAGAGGCGAGCACACTTCACTGAGGCCGCCCTACAGAGAGGCACCCGGTTGGCAAGAGACCGAAGTAAACTGCAGATGCATTCTGCAGAAGATATTGCAGAAAGGAATGAAAATGGAACAAATGTCCAAATAATCCAGACACAAATTGTTTTAAGTTGATGCAATAAAGTTGATACCAAAAGGCTCTGCTCCATGGTGGGCTGTGGTCTCCAGCTCTGGAGAGCCCGGTCTGCTTGATCTGAAATGACTAGTACGGAGAGCATTCTCTGTCTAGACAATCTGGATAAGTCCGTCCCTGGGCGTGTCCCTGCAAGACAGACTTCATATTTTATCAGCAGGCAGATGGTTAGTCCTCAAAGGGGAACAGCTACACGGTGACTAACCCGAGCCGCAGAGAAGAACGTAAAACAATTAAATCCAGCAGCCACCCAAACACACGCGAGAGCCCCGCAAACAACTCCAAGTGCAGAGTTAGGGTTAGGGTTAGAGTGTCCTCTAATTGATTTTGTCTTGGCCTTTTTTGCCTCACACAGCAGCTGTCTGCTTCTAGATTAGCAGAAGCAGCGCCTACTTCCGATAGGAAGCCCAGCCGGCAGGCCGTAAGCAGGGCAGAATACGTTCAGAGCTGGACCACATCCAGGCAAAGTAATTAGACCGAGGTCCATTGCTGTCTTCTGTTTTTCACAACTCTCCGTCAACCCTCCCAAATACTGCTGCTCGTGTGGAGTGCGGTATCTCCTTTTGGGTGTGTGGTCGAGCTGTCTGAGGTTGGCCCTGTTGTCTTCTCCAATCAGAACAAATTGTAAGTGGCTTGGAGTGCTCTTCAAGATGGAGGCCTGGTGGGTTGAAATACGAATCCATTGATTGTATTCGAGACAGAACCATTCCGACTCATTGGAATTGTGTTCCAGCTTTTAATTGGTGTTTCTCAGGTTCTTGAGATCCACCAGAGCCTTTAACCCGAGACGTTTACCGAGTTTCCTTAAAGGAGGAGGACGTAGCAGAGAGGCTTGCCACCATCCTACCCTTCTTAAAGGAAGAGGATTTAGAAGGCCCTACTTAAAGGCCCATCAACTCAATATCATCCCACTGCAGACACAAATGGGCGTTATCGTGTGGTGGAAGTTCTTGTTTGCGCAGACTGGAACGCCCCCTTCTTCTTCTTCGTCGACTTTCTTGCTGAACTATTAAAATTTCAGAATAATATAATAATAGAGTATACCACTCCGACCCCATAATCCGTAATCCGACTCCATAACTACGGAGACCCCTCGAGCATTCAAAGTTCTCGGTCGGGATGTCGGATACGCAATGCCATTCGCTGACCGATCGATCTTATATGCTGACTAAAAACCATGTGAATAGTGTCGTAAATAAACTTCCAAAGCTTTTCAAATCTTATTTGGTGATTTATTGGTCTTTAATGTGCAAAGTAAACAATGTACATAGTAAATAAGGTGCAAAGTCAAACTGGAGAAGTGTTTCTGGAAATTATTTTGTTAGAGGACCAATCCCAGCACTTGCCGTCTCTGTTGCTTCGACGGATAGTTAAAAAATATTGGGTGCGCAGGTAAACTACGGAGAGGGTCTCCAAAAGGCTCTCTCCGGCTACAGAGAGCATAGTATGCCTTGCAACTGTGCTTCGCAGTATGCCTTGCGAAACCCAGTATGCCTTTCGAAACACTCTGTGATTTGTCAATGAAACGCTAGGAATGCCTAACGGGCATTCTAGTGTCATGACGGAAACGCCCAAGCCTCTAGCTGGACCCTTCTCCATCAACACACCATGCCGCTTCCTTCCCTGATGCACACACCTTTGGCCCATCCAACTATACATACCATAAATCAACACTGGCAACAAATAATGTTATAATCATTCAGTAATGGATCGCACCTTTCACTGGGGGTGTGTGTGATCCATTAAAATTCAATTTACCCTCCTGCACTTATTTCTCTAAACAAGTAAAAGTGCCAGTCATCATTTTGCAATGCAGGAGGAGACTCAGGCACTTCTGGGCGAGCGAGATTGATGAAAAGGGAGATTAACACTTCATTTTCAACCCCACTGGAGATAGCCGGGACATAATGAGATAAATGGACTGAGAAGAGAGTCAGACAACACTTGAATGAGTACTCTGAGGACTGGGCCTCCGGGTTATAGCCTGAGGTTAAAGGTCACCAGCAGAGAAGAATCCCATAGGGGGGGTATCACAGTGCCTGACCACTAAATTCATTACCTAGCAATCAGACATACACCAGTTTGTATCAGTCCTCATGGACCAGTCCTATCTTCCTTAGACAACACACACGCAGGGCATGCAAGCCAGGGAAACAACAATCCATCCACGTGTCCAAGCTGCTTGGGAAATCTAAATCTACCTGCAACATGCTTACAGAGGCCTTTCATTATACAAACCAACAGGAGCAGCATCGCATTGACAAGCAAGTGTGATGTATGATGCAGATTTGCTCTGTTGGACAGATAGCTGTATTATTCAATTCCTCTACGGGATCTCTTGCGGCAATACGATGCCATATGTTTACAGGTTGAGGCATTTACTCAAATTGTTTCTATAGTAAAACGGACGCAAGATGCTCTGCTTAGAATGGGCATTGAATATAAACCCAATATTACGTTGGCACCTGGGACAACCTAATCCTCGTCTCCCTCAGCATATTGCTGTGCTCCCCACATTCGATACGCTACGCTTACATTTAAGCTTTCATCTCCATTGTCCCGGGAAAACCTAGACTTCCGAAACTCTGCTGCAAGCAGCGCTTATAAACTAAACTTAAAGAAGAGGATGCAAACTAAACTCAAAGTAGAGGCTGCAAACTAAACTCAAAGAAGAGGCTGCAAACTAAACTCAAAGAAGAGGCTGCAAACTAAACTCAAAGAAGAGGCTGCAAACTAAACTTGCAGAATGTGATGGAATGGTGATCATTCCAGTGCAAGCATGTCCCTGACTTTGATACATATATACAATATATTTAATATCAGTAAAGTGATGGACATGATGCCCCTGGCCACTGTTAGCCAACAGATTATTTGTGCTTCTATAGTACGGAGTATGCAGACATTGCAGTGCCCATTTCTATTTTGCACATTTAGTGCTGCAAATGCTGAGTACACAGTTTGAGAGAGTAAACAAAGTGTTTTATGTTTTTCATCAATGTGTGTCTGTGTGTATGTGTGTGTGCATACGTGTAGGTGTGTGTGTCTTTGTGTGTGTGTGTGTCTGTGTGTGTGTGTGTGTGTGTGTGCATATGTGTAGGTGTGTGTGGTGAGTATGTGTGGTGAGTATGTGTGTGTGTGTGTGTGTGTGTGTGTGCATATGTGTAAGTGTGTGTGGTGAGTATGTGTGAGTGTGTGCATGCGTGCCTGGGTGAGTGTTCTTTCTCAGCATGGAGGTGACTATGGTGTGGGTGGTCTTCCTCACAGCACCACACAGGTTATTAATTAAAACAGGGTCCGGTGGGAAGTGAAGAGGAAGCCTGCCCACACATGCACACACACGCGTTACAGTGGAGGACATTTGGTGTGTGAGTGTGTGTGTGCGTGTGTGTGTGTGTGTGTGTGTGTGTGTGTGTGTGTGTGTGTGTGTGTGTGCGTGTGTGTGTGTGTGTGTGTGTTGTGTGTTTGTGAGGGGGGAGGCTTTGGGGCTGTATGTGTTGGACAGCCCCAGCCAACGGCAGGGTAGTGGCCTAATGAGTGTCCTCTTTTCGCCCAGGGTGTGACCTTCCTGTAGGGGTATGTGCCCAAGGTCACAGACAGGTGGCAAATTGGTCCCCATCACAGTACTTGGTGAATCTAAATGGTAAATTAAATGCATTTATACTGCACTTTTCTAACCAGTGGCCACTCGAAGGGCTTTACAATATTGCCTAACATTCACCCATTCATGCGCACATTCACACACACCGACCGTGGGGGCAACCATGCAGGGCGACAGCCAGCTCGTCAGGAGCAATGGGGGGGGGGGGGGGGGGGGCTGGTAGGCTATGGGAGGAAAAGAGACCTCTCATACCAACATTAGGTCTGTCGTTATCTGACGTGGAGAATGTTACACAATCAACTATTCGTATTTCCCTATATGTCTACAATGTAGGGATGTAATATAAGAGACAGGTACACACATACACACATACAGACACACATGAAAACACAGCCGACAGAAGCTATTCTATCCCTGGGCAGTAAAGCACGAATGTTATTTGTCTGTCACATTGCTCCTCATCCGTCCTCCCCACGCGGTCCCACTGCTCCAGGTGTCTCCTCCGAGAGGCACCTGGGACAGCTGCAGACAAGTGACAACAACATTTGAGCCCCGTAATTCCTACCAACTGCCACAGCGCAAGCCAGTCTCGTCAACGTCAAGCTGGCCGAGAGAGCTGTCAAACCAGGGTGTGTGTGTGCGTGTGTTTGTGTGTGTGTGTGTGTGTGTGTGTGTGTGTGTGTGTGTGTGCGCGCGTGTGTTTGTGTGTGTGCATTGTGTCTAACAGGGGTATGGACCGTGGCTATGTAGACCATGCTAGCAGCGCCGCGGAGGTGAGTCTGATGAGGATTGGCAGTTGGATTATTGAAGAGTCATTTGTCTGTTTTTGGCGCGGTGCCGAGGCCCTGCCCCCTGGGGTCGGTCTGAGGGCCCCCAGACCTCAAGGCTCTGTTGTCATAGGACAGTGCGAGGGCCACCACCTCCAACAGACCTACTGGGTTTCTTTTTTGTTGATTTGTTTGCTCCCTAAAAAGTTCAGATCTTTGCTTCGTTTTGACCCAAACTAGGTTTTTTCAAATGACATTTCTAAAATTTCTAAAATGACAGCTTTGCTGGTTTGTTTAAACTTCACTTCAAATTAGCAGGTCAAAGGATTTTAGGATTTTTATTTGACACCTTTGTGATACTATAGCCTAGAAGGACTAGTGGATCCCAGACTAGGAATGCTGTAATGCCACAAAACCAGTGGTTGCTTCCTTCATTACACGATACGGATGTGATTCCCTTCCTGTCACTAGAACTGCTACCGTTCCAAGGAAATCGATTTTTGTATTAAATGAGGGATCAAAGACAGAAGTGTCTTATTAATATATAATATCATAATGAAAAAAATACATTGTCATGTCCTTTCATTCTTGATTTTCTATACTATACTCTATACTGAACAAAAAATGTAATGTTCATAATTCACAATCCAATGGGAACAAATACCAAAGAGGCTAGCCATCCAGAGCTACGGGATTGAAGGGTCATGGGGAGCTCTAGTACTGGACCTAATGTGATGGGAATGGTGCCTCATTCAAATACTACAAGCAAGAAAGCAAGCAAACATTGCCACGTTACCACACATCATCATTTCAGGCACCTTCATCCACCCCCCCACACCTCCTGAAACAGAACATGGTCTAGGAATGCTTTGTAAAATCAAGATCTCTAAAGATTTTCATTTATATAAATGTCATGTCAATTGTCATGGCGACATTACCGCCTTGCATTCAAATCCTGAGTGTCAAGGTGAGTGACACGTTTCTGCCCCCCAGCAGTGGTGGTTCTGACAGGGAAGGGGGGTCAGGACGGACTCGCTCTTCAACCCACCTATCTGGGCAGTGGCACTCAGTGTGTTTTCACCATAGGTGCTGCCAAACATAACAAAACCGAGATCTCGAGATTGCTCTCTTAGAACAGACATAGGAAAACAAGAGGCCAACGCACAAAAGGGCCAGACGTGTCCATGGGAGAGCAGCCTCTCCCCTTCTCATCTTGAGATGTTCAAACTTCAAAGAAAGCTGATCGAACTAGGATTGTTTTTCACCAGACAATCAGGAGGTGTGACAGCATATCGGGACCAAATGAACTCTGCACCGCAGCTCCAAGCTGCTCCACAATACAGGAACAGTCAGAGGGCAGAGAGAGAGAGACATCAACAGACAGAGACAGGAGCTGGAGACCACACAATCAACCAACACAGGAATACATGCAGCAATACAGGCCAGAGACTGGCTGTATGTCTGTATATAGGACCCCTATATCTCAACTAACACAGGGACACATGTAGCAATACAGGCCATAGACTGGCTGTATGTCTGTATATAGGACCCCTATTTCTCAACTAACACAGGGACACATGTAGCAATACAGGCCATAGACTGGCTGTATGTCTGTATATAGGACCCCTATATCTCAACTAACACAGGGACACATGTAGCAATACAGGCCAGAGACTGGCTGTATGTCTGTATATAGGACCCCTATTTCTCAACTAACACAGGGACACATGTAGCAATACAGGCCACATACACAGGCTCTGCATATAGAGGGTCTGTATATAGAGGGACTCTAAATAGAGGGTCTGTATATAGTGGGTCTCTATATAGAGGGTCTGTATATAGTGGGTCTGTATATAGTGGGTCTGTATATAGAGGGTCTGTATCTAGTGGGTCTCTATATAGAGGGTCTGTATATAGTGGGTCTGTATATAGTGGGTCTGTATATAGAGGGTCTGTATATAGTGGGTCTGTATATAGTAGGTCTGTATATAGAGGGTCTGTATATAGTGGGTCTGTATTTAGACGGTCTGTATATAGTCTGTATATAGAGGGTCTGTATATAGTGGGTCTGTATATAGAGGGTCTGTATATAGTGGGTCTCTATATAGAGGGTCTGTATATAGTGGGTCTGTATATAGTGGGTCTGTATATAGTGGGTCTCTATATAGAGGGTCTGTATATAGTGGGTCTGTTTATAGTGGGTCTGTATATAGTGGGTCTCTATATAGTGGGTCTGTATATAGTGGGTCTCTGTATAGAGGGTCTGTGTAAAGAGGCTCTGTGTATAGAGGGTCTGTAGATAGATGGTCTGTATATAGAGGGTCTGTATATAGAGGGTCTGTATATAGTGGGTCTATATATAGAGGGTCTGTATATAGAGGGTCTGTATATAGTTGGTCTCTATATAGAGGGTCTGTATATAGTGGGTCTCTATATAGAGGGTCTGTATATAGTGGGTCTGTATATAGTGGGTCTGTATATAGTGGGTCTCTATATAGTGGGTCTGTATGTAGTCGGTCTCTATATAGAGGGTCTGTATATAGTGGGTCTCTATATAGAGGGTCTGTATATAGTGGGTCTCTATATAGAGGGTCTGTATATAGTGGGTCTGTATATAGTGGGTCTCTATATAGAGGGTCTGTATATAGAGGATCTGTGTATAGAGGGTCTGTAGATAGATGGTCTGTATATAGATGGTCTGTATATAGAGGGTCTGTATATAGTGGGTCTCTATATAGAGGGTCTGTATATAGAGGGTCTGTATGTAGAGGGTCTGTGTATAGAGGCTCTGTGTATAGAGGGTCTGTAGATAGAGGGTCTGTAGATAGAGGGTCTGTATATAGAGGGTCTGTATATAGAGGGTCTGTATGTAGAGGGTCTGTGTATAGAGGCTCTGTGTATAGAGGGTCTGTATATAGAGGGTCTGTATATAGAGGGTCTGAATATAGAGGGTCTGTGTATAGAGGGTCTGTATATAGAGGGTCTGTATATAGAGGTTCTGTGTATAGAGGGTCTGTATATAGATGGTCTGTATATAGAGGGTCTGTATATAGAGGATCTGTATATAGATGGTCTGTGTATAGGGGCTCTGTATATAGAGGCTCTGTATATAGAAGGTCTGTATATAGGTTCCGTACATCTCAGCTAACACAACGCAATCTCACTAAATAGCTGGATTAAAGGACTATCTTCTCTAGCACTTTCACCATTGGGGTTTGTTGCTGAAAAGGGCCACAGACACACACACACACACCTACACACACACACACACACACACACACACACTTCAGGGTGTATTCAAGCACATCCCTCAGCCCCTGATCGTTGGCTGCACACCCTTACAGAGGAAAGGCTATTGATCGGAATCAATTATAGGCCCATTTACTTAATGGGCTCGGTCAACATCTGTATGTGTGTGTGTAGCCGCCCCCTGCCACACACCATTGAGCTGCTTATGACCACGGGAGCTTACGGAAGCATCTTCATATTGAGTTTAGTTTTTCTGTTTCTGTCAAGTATTGTCTTATAAAAATGGAACCTAGAGGTTGTAGAGTGTTTAGAGTGCATTTTAGTGTCTCTCTGTGTTCCCATTTCTAGTCTAGGAGCAGGCCAGTGCCTCTCACACTGATACAACGTGTTATTTCCAACATTCCGCCATTTGTTATGTCTAAACAAGGATGAACCAACCTGGTCATCTGGGACATAGCCAGGGCCATATACCTTATCAAGGGTGAGAGTGCTTCTCTTCTCTTGTTATTCACGTTTTCTGTAATGTAAAACTCGCCCCAACCCTTTGGTTCGGTGAGAAGAGGGATCGACAGCCAAGGAACACGTTTCGAAACTGCTCCTTAACCACGTACACTATAGATTATTCAACCTAAGTCTGTATCTCACTGTATTACATCCTGGAATCTAACAAGGTCCTGCAGAGAAAACACAGCGACAACATAGCCAATCATCGCTAACCCAAGAAGGCTAACTGTTGTTTGTGAGAGAATAACTGGACTGTAATTAATGGAAATATGATAATATTAACTTCATCTCTCCCCAATTAGGATGTAATTTGGAGAACAAACAGCATTATGTGAGGTCCATCGCATGCAGAGGCCTACATACCAAACATTAGCATAGGGCTGTTCACACTAAGGCCCCTCACAGCCTTTACAGAGAAAGGACTCCCTCCCTCAGCCTCACTCTGGGGGGGGGAGAGGGAGACAGAGAGAGGGAGACAGAGAGAGGTAGACAGAGAGAGAGAGACAGAGAGAGGGAGACAGAGAGAGGTAGACAGAGAGAGAGAGAGACAGAGAGAGGAGGAGACAGAGAGAGAGAGACAGAGAGAGGTAGACAGAGAGAGAGGGAGACAGAGAGGGCGAGACAGAGAGGAGACAGAGAGAGGGAGACAGAGAGGAGGAGACAGAGAGAGGGAGACAGAGAGAGAGGGAGACAGAGAGGGCGAGATAGAGAGAAGGAGAGAGAGGGCGAGACAGAGAGAGAGGGAGAGAGAGGATGACAGAGAGGGGGCGACAGAGAGAGGGAGAGAGAGAGAAGGAGAGAGAGGGGGAGATAGAGAGAGGGAGACAGAGAGGGGGAGACAGAGAGAGGGAGATAGAGAGAATGAGATGGAGAGGAAGGCAGAGAGAGATAGACAGAGAGAAGGGGACAGAGAAAAGATAGACAGAGAGAGGGAGACAGAGAGTAGCTGACTGATTAAGTGTGAAATGGTGTGTGTAATTGAGTTGGAGGTGGCAATGTAATGAGGTGAACAAGAGAGTGATCGCGGAGTTGGCCAAGACCTCCAGCGCGCCACTCCCAGCAGGGCCAGAGAACGCGCTTCGGCGCTACGCTAATAACCAGAGAATGAACCAGCTCAAAGGGCTGTGCATGTGGTCGCATGTTTGGAAAGCAAGTGGAAAAATGACACAACCGGCTAAACACATCGGCAGAAAGCTTTACATTAAGTTTTTCAGATGAATTGGAAAAGATTATCGAAGAGTTTCTAATATTATTCAAAGTTGAATATTAACTGAGTCTGATAGGCCGATAGCAGTCTTCAAGCATAGCCTGACGATTAATGGCCTGATCAAACCCAGTGTTTTCCTTTATTACCTCACATAGCGTTCAATGACGTACCAATGAAAAGGGAAGATAAATACTAAATCCTCCTCATGAGATGAATGGCAGAACCAGCCAGGTGTTCGTGACCCTGTAAACAAAAGGCTCTACCACACCATCATTCATCCTGCCCCCTTTAATTGGCGCCGTCTGAACGCAAGCCACGGCCGCCCCACACTTGAAGCGCTGTGAGACGCTACAGGACGTCCCTGGTGGGCCCCTCTTGTTCTGGCCCCGGGCTAGTGAAGACGTGCTTTCCCTGGCTAACTAATTATGCCGTGCACTATCTAAAGTTAGCACATTACCTGTCCTGCTGCTCTGGGGAGGCGCCTGAACAAAGACCAACCAGGTGACAAGAAACAAGAAACACCTTAAAAACCTTAAAAAGGAGACATATTATGGTGTTTTCCCAACAAGTAAACATAGTTTATGAGTTCCAGGGAACATGTTTTTAAAGCTGTTTGCTAGAAATAGCATTTAGGAAAATAAATCTTGCCTACTGCTATTCCCCTCTGTTTCAGTCCCATCAGAATGTGCTGTTTCTGGTGTCTGTAGCTTTAATGCAAATGAGCTGCTGCCCATTGACCAATGAGATGTCAGTGAACCACAGCATGGAGGAGAAGGGATTGTTGCCATTTGCGGACTCCTGGAGCTCTATCTATATCATATAATAATATTATATATGGGTATTTATATAATATTATATCTAATATCACGGCCAGAAGTTATGTGCGCCTCGGATGATATTATGAAGCCTGCGTCTGACGTCTCTGGTACTTCCACAACAAGTGAAGACTTGTAGTGGGGGTTATCGCGAGAAGAATTGGGGGAAAGGAACTTTGGCTTTGACTCTCTAAAGTCCATATTGAACCGCGACATGGAGGAGAAAGGGATTGTACTCCCGCAGCTGAACTACCGGACTGCCGCCAAGCTCCCCCGACGGAGCTGCCAGACTGCAGCCAGAGTTTCGGCGGCAGTCCGGCAGCTCCGCCGGACTCCCTGCCAGGCAGTCACATGGCACACTGACAAATTAGACATCTATTTTTGTATGGAATCTCCCTGCTTTTGAAATGCGGGAACATCTTTTGGTAACTGTAGGCGAGGTACTTTCAGAAATGCATATGTCACTTAAAAAAATCACGTAGACTTATTTCAAAGTTTGTATGCGTGTGGGAGTACCAGAGACCCAAAACATCACCCCAAATCCCAGGAAAAGTGTTGTTTTCATAATATGTACCCTTTAAGGGTAAATAAGGAGCATGGAAGGCTGTCTGGAGATGGAACGAGCTCCCTGCCTGTGTCAGGAGAGTCGCTCACCAGCTTCCTCAAGAGACTCGAGACTCACTTGTTCAGAGTTCACCTGGACTCTGAATAGCCAGCCCCTCCTACGCACTCATTGTATGTTGTACGTCCTGCCACTAAATGTATGCACTTATTATATGTCATACTTAGTTATAGTACTTAGTTGTGTAGCATCCTATCCTAGCTAACTTAGTTGTATACAGGGAATGGTTTAACCTTGCGATTGTTAGTGCTTGGCACTTGGTTCTATGAACATCCTTATATACTGTACAGACAGCAATATATTGTTGTTTTCCCTTCTTCTGACAAATGTACTTAATGTAAAAAGCTTCTGCTTAATGCCACAAATGTAAATGTAAATGAGTTAACACTGCGGTCTCACCATGCATGAGTGTATGTATTTCACGTGAAGGGACTTCCCTTGTTGCTGACCGGCAGCCCATCGCAGCATGTAACACGTAGCAGCCTTCCACCGTGCTCAGAACACATTTGTTACAGAGCAGACCACCACGCCCAGCCCGGGTTTGGCTTGTCAGCGAACCGGACAAAAAAAGATTCCAGATGTTCAGTAATTGAGCTGAACTGTTGTACAGACCGTGCTGTTCAAAGAAAGGATGTAATATTGCAAACATTTGCACATGCGATGAATGAGGGGAGGTGAGTGGCAGCGGTGTCCATGCAGAGTAGGTGAGACTAGGGGTGTTACGGTACAGTTAAGTCATGGTTCGGTTCATACCTCGATTCAGACATAAACCGGATCGCGATAGCCGCGGCAGCTACGTTAGCATTGTGACCTCATAGCAGCCCGAAACAGTGTAGCCTGCTAATAAATCCAAGGAAAAAGAAGAACACGCACAATGAACAAAGATCAACAATGTAGGACTGCCAAGAAGGACGGCAAACTTTTGTGCAACATTTTCTTCCATAACCGAAGCTTTCGCCGTTGTCCAGAAATACCTCGAGGATAATGTGTTTGTTTATTATCCCCGTCTCACGGAAGTGCGATTCTGTCGACCAATCAACGGACGGCGTGTGTAGCTCGAACATGCCGGCACCCTTTCAGGCGTCTCAGTTGTCCCTGAAGATTGCGTATCTAACATTAGTTTGGCATTACATTAATTAATTCGCACACCAGTGTTTACCATTTAATTTTATACCGTGTATTCTCCGTGTAAGTCCATGCACCGAACCGTGACGTCTGTACCGATTCGGTTCAATACGAATACATGTATCGTTACACCCCTAGGTGAGACAAAGTAAAAGAAGGATGATTTCATTCCCAACCTTTATTGCCCTGCTGCATACTGCTCTAGAGTGCAAGGACACGTGTGCAGACACTATTGGAACGCTGCCTGGATCCTCCTTCCCTTCAGTGTTGCTCTGAGTCTTCTACTGCTGCTCTTTCACCCAATCATAAATGATGCCAACCGTCTAACAAACATTCAATTCAGGGAAAGGGTCGGTTGTTCCAATAAATGAAAGACCCTACAGTCAGCTGCTTCCAAAAGAGAAACTATTCTTCGTGTGTGCATACGCTGCCTATCACTCTTGGATGTAGAACTGAAAGTGGGATTTTGAGCTAGGAGCTCAGGAGCTAACATGGCTAGTTTCAACAAGATTCATCCCAGTGCACCCAGCGCCGTGTCAGCGCATTTCTGCAAGAAAACACGCTGTGTGGACACAGGCCCTTAGGGCTTTAGGGCTCAGAACACCGGAGATACTGTGTGTCTGTGTGTGTGAGAGTGTGTGCGTGTGTTTGTGCGTGTGTGTGTATGTGTGTGCATGCATTCATGTTTGTGTGTGCGTGTGTGTTTTTGCGTGCATGTTTGTACGTGCGTTAATGTGCGTTAGCGTGTGCTAACGCACATAGCGTGTGTGAGTGCGTGTGTGCGTATGTATGTGTGTGTGTGTGTGTGTGCGTGTATGCAAGTGCGTGTGTGTTAGTGTGCGTGTGTGTGTGTATGTGTTTGTGCTTTAATGTGCCTTAATATGCGTGTGTGTGCGTGTAGGTTGGGGGTGTCTCATTGGCTATATGCGGTCACGTCTGAGTGAAATATCTCCATGGCTGACAAAGGCACTTAGGTGACATTAAGGGCTAATTGGTTGCGTGCAGAGCCGGCTGGAGATGGATGTTGGAGAGCAGGGACCCACGGGTCCTCAGCACCGGGCCGCATGGTCAGGCTCTCATAATGAGCCATGGAAACATCATACTTATTTCTCTTAATTAAACACACTTCCAAATGAAGAGGGACGAGAAACAAAGATAAACAACCAAATCAAACAAGTGGTTTGTGTGTGTGTGAGTGTTTGTGTGTGCGTGTGTGCGTGTGTATGTGTGTGTGTGCATGTGTGTGTGGGTGTTTGATCATGTGTGTGCATGCTACTGTGAGTGTTTTGAGTGCGTCGGAGTGCCTAATTAAGTAAAGAGATAAAGCAACAATGCCAAAGAGCAAAGGCTGGATTCAAGTGTATGGATATGTATGTATCTATGTGTGTGTGTGCATGCGTGCTTCTGTGTGTCTGTGTCTGTGAGTCTGTGCGTGTTCGTTGTGTGGGTGTGTCTGTGCGTCTGTGTGTGTGTGTGTGTGTGTGTGTGTGTGTGTGTGTGTGTGTGTGTGTGTGTGTGTGTGCAGAAAGGCGAGTGGAGGTCACTCCGCGTGGGACAGAACATTCCCTCTCTCCAACAAGTGCTACTCAACTTGAGTCAACACGGGTTAACATTTGCATTTTAACTCGCCAAAACAACAATTTATGACTAAAGATGAAATTGCTAAATACAAAAACACACCACAGAGAATTGTTGAGGAGAACGTGAAGAGAGAAACCTAACCACGGAGACCCCCATGCCATGGCCTCTCTGAGTAAAGCCACACACATAAGAGAGCAGCCTCATCGCCCTCGGCAATCTGTCTGCGTAGCAGCAGTAGGTTGCAGGTTCACTCCTGAGTAGCCTTTTTGCATACTGAAATGACACATCCGAATATATATCTATAGTTCTAGTGTCGCACACACAAACACACACATACATATGCACACACAAACACACGCACGCACGCACATACGCATGCACACACACACACACACACACACACACACATACACAAGCCAGCTTTTTTATGTGTAGGTTTGGAGCAAACACATTTGACCTAGCTTAGTTCCTGCTAGAAGCAAGCGTCATTAGGGGAGTCTCTGCCCCCCAGGGCAGACTCTGGTACCCTACCCCTCTGGTCCCCCTGGTCTCCCCCCCAGGGCAGAGTCTGGTACCCTACCCCTCTGGTCCCCCTGGTCTCCCCCCCAGGGCAGACTCTGGTACCCTACCCCTCTGGTCCCCCTGGTCTCCCCACCCTCTGGTCCCCCTGGTGTCCCCACCCTCTGGTCCCCCTGGTCTCCCCACCCTCTGGTCCCCCTGGTCTCCCCACCCTCTGGTCCCCCTGGTGTCCCCACCCTCTGGTCCCCCTGGTCTCCCCACCCTCTGGTCCCCCTGGTCTCCCCACCCTCTGGTCCCCCTGGTGTCCCCACCCTCTGGTCCCCCTGGTCTCCCCACCCTCTGGTCCCCCTGGTGTCCCCACCCTCTGGTCCCCCTGGTCTCCCCACCCTCTGGTCCCCCTGGTCTCCCCACCCTCTGGTCCCCCTGGTCTCCCCACCCTCTGGTCCCCCTGGTCTCCCCACCCTCTGGTCCCCCTGGTCTCCCCACCCTCTGGTCCCCCTGGTGTCCCCACCCTCTGGTCCCCCTGGTCTCCCCACCCTCTGGTCCCCCTGGTCTCCCCCCCAGGGCAGACTCTGGTACCCTACCCTCTGGTCCCACTGGTCTCCCCACCCTCTGGTCCCCCTGGTCTCTCCCACCAGATCCAGTACTTTTAAATCACTCCATCTTTCAACGTAGCTTGTTTCCATACTGGGTAGATTTGATTGGATACACATATAAGAAATATTAAATATAGATATTTATTTATTTATTTATTTGTCTGTATTGACTTATATTTAACAATAGCTGTGTGGAAATAGATTGTGTGTGTGTGTGTGTGTATATATATTAGTCATTTGATTGCTATTAATTATGTGCTGTTATTGAGGCTTTTATCTGTAATGCTTTGGCAATATGTATTTGTTTTAATTAATTATAAATTAAATTGGAATGAAATGAAGAAATGAAAGAATCAGGGATCAGGAGAAAAAGAGAGAGAGAGAGAGAGAGAGAGAGAGAGAGAGAGAGAGAGAGAGAGAGAGAGAGAGAGAGAGAGAGAGAGAGAGAGAGAGAGGAAGCAGTGCATTGAGTAGTGTATGAACGATGTCCCCATGCCCCCACTGAATGACCCCCATTATGGATCCTAATGTCGGCCATCTTGGGCCTACCACTTGAGCCTACACCAGTCAATGTTACTACTTGACATGCCCTTCATTGTAAATGTTAACACATTTACATTCATGAACATGGGGACCACTGCTGGTTAAAGGTAATAAACCATAACACAGTTCATTGTGGGATGTGGAAGGGGCCAATGCAATCATGGCAGATGAGAGGAATAATATATTCTTATAGTGATATACTTTTTGCCATTTTCCTGACTAAATACAGGGTAGGTGAGCACTGTGTGTGTGGTTGTGTGTTGCCAATCACTATAAACTCAAACTTCTTCCATCCATGTCAGCAAAGGACAGATGGGAGAAGAAGGGATTGGAGGAGGTTAGGGCTTACAAACTTCCACCAGCCTGTAGCGAGGACTAGGCTCCCCAGACGCCCCTGGAACAGAATAACCCTCAGAAAGAACTGCCAGTTCAGTTCATCCTATAGAGATGCTCTCGCTCTATGCTCCTAGCAAATCCGCCCACCCCCACCCCTACCCCGTTAAGCAAACGAGAGGAGCTGAGAGAGAATACGAGGGAGAGAGAGAGGGTGCGGGAGAGAGAGAGGGGGGGGGGGGGGGAAGAGTGAGAGACAGAGCAAAACAGAGAGAGCAGGAGAGAGATCCAGACGGGGACTGGGAACAGGTAATTAATGGTATTCAGACCACTTTAGGTTGGAGTTAAGTCCAGCTCTTCCATACCAGCCTCAGCGTAATGAATTTCTGAGCACCTCGTTGCGCGGCGGAGCTAGCTGGGGGACGGCATGCAAAGAGCACCACAACTACTCCAGCGCCTCTTATCTCTGCCCATTATTTTGCTTTCTCCCCGCGCCCATTTCTGTAATGGATGAACAGCGCGGACTGACAAAATGGCGACCACAGTCATCGTGCATTTCCTCTACCACTCGTTATTGTGTCATGTCCTTCCTCACAGTAATGATTTTAAATTGGGACGTGCATTTGTGAGGACTCAAGCAGAGCAGAAAAGACGATGAATCCATTAGGAAACATTCTGAGGTTGTGTTTCATGTTGTGGCCGCAGCAGAACATTTCTTTGCTGTGCATTAGTCCCGTGTTTTTTTTGAGATGAGTCTGAACCCACCAACTGGAGGGCAGACTTCCAAATCTTACTCTGTGAACATGCACAGCGACATAAATTGCACCGTAAAGCCTTTTGAAAACAGCAAAAGAGAAGCAAAGATTATGACCTATAAAAGCAGCTTACTGCCGAGCTGCAAGGAGTCAGAATGAGGAACTTGTAGCTAAGCCATCCAGAGGCCTGTGCCACACACACACACACATACACACGTTCGGGAGTGTGTGTGTGTGTGTGTGTGTGTGTGTGTGTGTGTGTGTGTGTGTGTGTGTGTGTGTGTGTGTGAGAGTGTGTGTGTGCATGTCAGTGTGTGTATGTGTGCATGTCAGTGTTTGTTTGTTTTCCGGTGCCACCCGTGTATGCCGTCACTCACAATAACTAACAATTGCAATGTGGAAGAAGAGGTACATGAATTGTGGGAGTACCAAATAGCCGGAGGGGAAAGAGGAAGAACAGCACCTTTGATTGTGAAGCATTTACTCTAGGATCACACTAGGGTGTCGAACCTGGGATCACAGCATACTAGCTTCTGATCCAGACATGCTCGTGGATGTTGGATTCGAGAGTAATCAGCATTAGAACTGCAGAGTAAAGTGAGAGCCAACGAGAAGCAGTCTTAGTCTCCGGCACGACCACAGCTCAGCCCTCTACCGTTTACTCACACTACTTTAGAGATAAGATTTGAAATGCAAATGAATGATATTTGATTTTTGTTTCAATATCCAGCTGTGCTCCATAAAATGAAACATGATTGATTTTTAAAGAAATTGAGGCTAAGAAAACGATGAGCACTTTGCCACTCAATTGTATCTCACCTTTCTGAGTAATTGGTCACCATGTGAAGCAGCATAGGGGCTGGCTGCTGCTCACTCTAAGCTATTATGCATTCAAGGCATGGCAGCTTTTCTTTAAGGAAGCCTTCCCACACAACCTGCAGAGTGGTCCTTTAAATGTCTCAGAAGCGTGTAATTAATAAAACGTATCTCCAGCTCTCAGCACGGTACCTCAGCTGATGTTCAGCAGAGCAGCCCGCCGAGTGTGAAATGCTTTTAGTCAACACTTCTGCAAGCGCCATTTATTAGTTCACATTAATACCTAACCGCAGATTATGATTTGTTTATTGAATCATTTATGAGGCTCTGCCAACACAAACACTCCCACAACTGGACTGTGACTGGACTGTTGCCAGGCAACCCATAAACATTTCCCTGAGCCCTCGCGTGATGCTTTGTATGGGTCCCAGTGTGACGCAGGCTTGACGTCCCTTCGGTGCTGGTGGGTTCTGACTACACTGAATTATCCAGGCCTCTGCTCCGGTTCCTCTTTGCTCTCCATTCATAATTTAACCCAAATGTTATTTGTGGAAATATGTTCATCTATGCAGTGCGAGGGTTTGTTACGATCCAAGGCCTCGTTCACACTGCAGGCAAACGTGGGACAAATCTAAACAGCACAGTGTGAACAGCACTAATCACATGGAGTCGGATCTGTTCTGATTCTGATCGTGCCACTTTCATATACTTTGCTCTGTGATCTCAATGTGAATCATACTGAGGTCGTATCAATCACAGTTCAAGCGACTTTGACGTCACTCTAGATCAGATCAACCAACCCTTTTGAACCTGAGATCTACTTGAAGGGTTCTGAGTAATATAAGCGCTACTGGTTTGATACAATACACCTGAATAACAAAGTTGAGCGGTTCACCTTTAAAGATAGGAATACCTTACTACTATATAATAGCAGGGCTGTCGGACAAGTTACTCGGAATGTTGGTCAACGTGCATGTGCCAAGCATCCTGCTGCTCACACACAGACACACGCATACACCTCATGCACACGCATGCGCGCGCACACACACACACACACACACACACACACACACACACACACAGATACACACCTACCGCACAAACAGGAACACACGCTCACACACACCGCAAACACGCAGACGTTGCAAGATAATGGCAAGATTGAGATAAAAGCCCCGCAGTCGACGCACTCTCCCAGCTGAGGCGTTTTTATCTATAGAGCTCGTGTCTATGGTACCTCTGAAATCGTGAAATATGAACGGGTTTCAATGGAGAGAAAGTAATTATTTTCTGGTCCCAGTCTTTATATGTTAAATTCAAACATCGGGCAGACCGGCATATCATCAAAAAAGACACGATCTCTTAGAAAGACAGAGTCCCTATAACACAGAACGAAAACATGTAAATTACAAAGTATGGGGAATATATTACTACAGTTTATATTACTCTTCTCTTTGAGCCTCTCGAAATGTCTTGCGATATTGATATTCCCCCTCCCCCTCGTCGACTGTTTTAGTTGTTTTATTTTACGAATGTTTAGTGTGTAGGCTATGTGTGACTGTAGGCTCCTGCTGCCTGACTTGGCCAGGACACTTGAAAATTATATTTTTAATCTCAATTACGTCTTTTTCTGGTTAAAAGAATAAATAAAAAAAAATGTCTTAAACTCTCACGTCAATGGACAGTCCACATTCTTGCCCCCCGCCCTTCTCCCTCTCCCGCTCCCCCACACAAGCCCGTGCTTTATTTCACTAAAGTTAGGTAGGTTGCTGCCTTATCTGTTGTTACACTTAGTTTATTTTACTAAGGTGCTTCTCTAAATGACACAATTTTCAGTATCAGAAGAAGCTTTTTATTATTATTATTATTTTCAACCTACCAATAGTAGTTGCCATGTCGCGTGCCAGTCGTGTGTTGATGACGCTTCAGTCTGCATTTGCATGTCATTAAGTGGCCCAAAATGATAATCAGCCTGTGGCCTTTTGTTCGCTGAATGGTTGAAAAATATTTAAAAAACTTTAGAGTCATTTGTTGTGAACGCTAAAAGATAGGTCTTATCATAACCCTAAAAGTACACATCATACAATAAATTACAATACATGAGTTCACAGCTGCACAGGTATATAGAAAATGTTTTTTTATTGTTATTATTGACAGTTATCTGAAGATTATACTCCCTGTTTTCTCAGTTAAACAAAGAAATCAACTTCATTTGTCCCAGTGTTTGATATATTTAAAATAAAGCAAAATAAGACGCTCCCTTTCTCCGGTAACGCAGTTGTACGTGACGCCTCGCTTCTTCGTAGTTTATACTATTTGTTTCTAACTCATGCTCCAATCTTTCATTGATCGATGCTTCGGATGTTGTGAATGCCACGGAATATATGATGCATCGCTGCAGCAACATTTAAGATGATCGCGATGAGTTCTGTCTGTTCTGCCACTGTGCTGTCTGCGGTCAAACCAAAACAAACTACAGTGACAGCGGCCGCACTTATCCTGGCTCTTGCAAACTTAGACCTTACTTCATATACCGCCCCTTGCAAGCCCACACCCCTTAACCCCCCGTTGATTCTACTGATGTCTGAACAACATCGATGTCTGTATATACATGTAAAGCATCAAGTGTGAATCACGGGTCGAACCTCCTGATATACAAATGCGGCGAAAATGCGGAGGACATGTGTCCTTAAAATGATTATGCTTGCTTCATAACATAAAGAGAAAATATTTATGCTTGCTTCATTAGGTAATAGGTGAACCAAAATAGTATACGTTGTAACATTATAAGCAAAATATAATGTGTGAGCATTTAATCACATCATAAAATTAGTCAATTTATGGAAATTGTTCAATGGAAAGTGTAGTATACCATGCATGCAAATCAGTTATTAAATAGCTTTTACTGTTTTTCAGGGCTGAAAAGTGCATTGACGTTTTAAAATGCATGGCAACTACTATTGGTTAGTTGAAAATAATAATCATCAACGTGACTTGTGTGTTGATATTCCGATATGACGACGGTTTTGATATGACAAAATGAACGACCTGCCGTTGCTTGTCGAGGTAAGAAATTGTCTCTTCCCTTCTTTTATCGCAATTTCTACAGTCTATAGACAGAATGTCTTACCTGGGCGAGTGTGTCGGCGCGTGTGTGTGCGTTTCCGTGTATGTTCGTGTGCGCGTGTGTGTGTATGCGGTGTGTATGGCGTGCTTGCGGTGTATGTGTGCGTTCGCGCGTGCTGTCAGTGTTTGTGAGCTGCAGGCTGCTCGGCACATGCGCACATGAGTAACTTGAGTAACTGGTGCGACAGGCCTGCTATTATAGTAGTAAGATACCTTTTAACTTTATATTGTCATTGCAATCAAATCTACATCAATGCAAGTGTTAATGATTAAAAATAACATCAACACAATAAAATACAAATTTTAGCCAGCGCTCCATAGTGGCCAGGTGCTCGCACCGTGTTGACTACCCCTGCTCTAGATGCACATGAGTCAGGATTCTGCGCTGGCTGTTGAAGAACACAAACAAGTGGACAGCTGAGATGAAAGGAGTGAGGGGAGGGACAATACTAGGTAAGAGTACTAATGTTGGATGGCAATTGATAATGATATTGTTTCTCTTCTGGTGATCCCTCACCTACACAGTGACTGTGTTTTCTGTTGAACATCGCTAGTCCTGCTGTGCATCCCATCAAAGCTTTGCACAAAGTTCACTCCACCTTTTTGTGGGCTACTCTGATACTCAGGAAGCCATGAGTGGTTTGGGAGCACTGATTTCTTCCCAGTAATCCTACGTGATATTGTACTATTCCCATTTGCGTTGTGAAATAACAACAGCTTTAACAAATTGAACCGCTTTAGAAATGAAAAGGAGAAAACAATCAATTGATGTGAAATCAACAGTGTGTGTACAGGCCCACACTGCCAACACTAATATGTCAACTCATGAATGAAACCCCAAACGCTGACTTCAGTGACCTCCATGGGTACTCGCTGTGTGGGAAGTCATGGTTAAAGTTATCTTACCGGTCTGAGCAGGTCAGCTCGGACTGGCACCAGTTCACACTGGAATCTGATCTTGGCCACATTTAAAACATATTGTGAACAGCCAAACCAAAACATGAAGACTTTCAGTGAGAACAAGGTGTAAGACAAAAATGGTTAATGTCAGTTATGCTGTTCTCAGGGCGTGAATGATCCTAAGAATGACTTGGGTGGAGTTCTGTGTTGTATCAAATGGTTTAAGGGTCTGGTATACTGTGTGTTGTGTATTGCAGGTGTCCGTAATGTCAAATATAATAGATATACTTAGTCCATTTTATGACGCACACTGACCAAAATGCAATGCAAGTGTGATGGGTCAAACACTCCAGTAGAGTAAGTAACAATGGATAACATCTGTCTCTCTCTCTCTCTCTCTCTCTCTCTCTCTCTGGAAATGCACGGGTGGTGGAGTTCTTCACCTTATTGCCTAAAAGAAAATGGCCATGGCGAGTGCACTTCATTGATTCCTTTTGTTATTGGCCTCCTCGCGTTGACATTTCCCATTTTGTCAGCTCAGCCTTTTTCTCCCCTCACTCCGATCTCACTTGCTGATTATTCTGCATCAGTCGGCTCTGATTTGATGAGGGAGCCGGCAGAGTTATTGCTTCCCTTGTTCCCGGTTATTGCTCTCCTCTCCCTGCAGCCAGGCCCCTCCAGCCGAGCGGGGCCGGGGTGTAGGGCGGAATACAGAGAGGCCGGTCATGGACCTCCCCCCACGTCAGCAGAATCTCAGCCTCACAGTCACGGACCTGACAGCTGGCCACATGAGGGACAAGCAAATCAAAAAGACCTGAAAACGGGAACCACTCCATGCAGCATGCAAGGCTGTGCTCAGCTTTCCGAGCGGCCCGGCAACAAGGACGGGAACACACCATGTGGTCACCGGCCCGGGTTCACGGAGACAGAAAGGACATTCAAACGTCTCACACACGTGGGAGACAAGGAAATTAAAGGAAGAAGTACAAATATGGGGAGGGGCTCTTAGGAGTATACCCAAACCGATGTACAGTGTTTGAGGTTGATTTCCATATCTTGATGGGTGATGCCACATTGTAGGTGGCAGTCCAAAACAACCGCTGCCCCTCCCTTTCTCCTGGAGGATGAAGTGGAGATGTGTGTTTACATTAAGGCTGATCCGAGCAGTGGTCCTGTCCCGTCCGAGGAGCAGCCCGGGTCATCCATCATGCTGACGCGTGTTTGATGCTGGCCCTGGGGCCAGGAGCCAAGGCAGAGAGGAGCTGTTCTTCTCTTATTAATTGGGCTAGTCAGAGGGGAGAGCAGGGAGCGTGCACCTGAATGAAACCAGTTAGTTAGATACTCACTGTGAATTCAAATAAGGCCTGCAATAATACCAGCGTAGGTCGTCAAGGAAAACAATGTCTCGAAATTAAATTCCAAGCTCCAAAGTGCAGTAGTCTCATGTTGAGGACCCTAAATACACAAGAGGTACTGTACTCAGCTGGCTTCAATCATACCTCTCCGACAGATCTCACTTCACCTCCCTCCACAACCACACATCTGCCACAGTCACCGTCACACAAGGCGTTCCCCACGGTTCTGTACTCGGCCCCCTCCTCTTTACATTTACCTCCTTCCCCTTGGTCAGTTACTCCGCTATTCCTCCATGGACTTCCACTGCTACGCCGACGACACCCAGATTTACCTCAGCACCAAATCCCCACACAAGCCACCCCCGCCCACACACATTGAATCCTGCCGGTCTACACTTACACTCTGGATGCAAAAGAACTTCCTCAAACTTAACAGCAACAAAACTGAACTCCTCCTCATCGGCTCCAAATCCACCCTCAGCAAACTCGCAACCCCCCCCCCACTCACTATCGACGGCACCACGGTCTCGCAATCTTGGCGTAATCTTTGATTCCACCCTCTCCACACAGTCAAACCCTCCTTCTATCACCTCCGTAATATTGCAAATATCAGTTCCTCCCTCACACCCCACGCTGCCGAAAGACTCATCCATGCCTTCATCTCCTCCCGCCTCGACTATTGCAACTCATTCCTCGCCGGCATCACCACCACCTCCATCAGCAGACTCCAACTGGTCCAGACCGCAGCAGCCCGTCTCCTTACTCTCTCTAAATCATTGCACCACATCACCCCAGTCCTCAAAAAACACCACTGGCTCCCCATCTCACACCGGATCCACTACAAACTCCTAGTCCTCACTTACAAAGCCCTCCACCATTGTGCCCCCCCATATCACTCTGACCTTCTCTCCCTCTATCAACCCCCCTCCGGGCCCTCAGATCCTCCTCAGCCAGTCTCCTCTCCACCGACACATTAAAGCACTGCAGCCTTGGCTACAGAGCCTTCTCCAGGGCAGCTCCCAGGCTCTGGAACACCCTCCCCCAACATATCCGTGACTCCGAGTCCCTCACCATCTTCCAGTCCCACCTCAAGACACATCTCTTCTCCTCCGCCTACCCCTAGATCACCCACCAACCCAAGCCCCATCAACTTTACATTTCCTTTTGTTTGTTATTGTTGCGCTCCTATGTAAAGCACCTTGAGTGCGAGAAAAGCGCAATATAAATTGAATTTATTATTATTATTATTATTATAATTAAGAGCACTAATAAACACATTCACATGTACACACACAAACGTAGCCCATTGAAGGATATCGGGAACAGAGGGTATGGGACCTTTTAACTTGGTGTAACATAATCCTGTCAACATGCTGGAACCACGGCCCCCCTGAAGATAAACAGACTCAACAGGGCAGGAGCAAGGGACTAGTCAGCACAATCTCATTAGTAGTCAGATCACAAGGGGTGATTTAACACATGTATTAGTATTGGGCCTGTTACACCGTCTGAGTCTACCAGCTAGTGTGCAGCAGCTAAATGCCCTCCCACAGGAGAGAAAAGAGGCTGCTAAACGTCTTGGTCGTTCTTCTCTTCTCACCTGTCTTTTACGTCTTGACGTTTCCCCAGACTTGAGGGGAGGCCTTTATGTCGTTCACTTTCGGATATCAAGCTATCAATCTTTACAGCCGGTAATTGGTTATTAACTGCCAATGGTTGTTTGTGTGGAATGGCCTGATGTGTTTATGAGGTGATTCAAATTCCAATGAAAAAGGAGAGTTTGCCAAACATTGTGTCTGAGATCCACTTAGCAGAGAGAGGACACAGCGACGCCATGATATCAGAACAGTCATGATTAAAGTTCTATAGTCATCGATGTAACTTCTGAATAATACCTAACTAGAGTTGAACCTTAAACTCTCTCTGTCCTCAACTGATTATGTTTCTTCTTCTTCTCCCAACAAAGATTCAACTCATCCAGAAGTAGTCCTCCCCAGACAACCTGCCCTTAGACCTGATCCAGTCTGATAATAATTTGATCACAAACACACACGCACACACACACACGCATACACACAGTCCAGAACCAGTGCTAATAACCACTGGATCAAACACACACACACGCGCAAGCAAACACACTCACACAGTCCAGAACCAGTGAAAATAACCACTGGATTTCACGCACACACACACACACACACACACACACACACACGCACACACACACACACACACACACACACACAAACACACTCACACTCACACCCACTCACACACAGGCCTGGATGATGAACAATTTAGCTCCACGCCTCGTTTCACATTAGCTACGGCCGATCAGGGGGTTTGGGTGGGGATTGGGGGTGGAGATGAACGGCCTGCGGAGATGGTGTGGGGAAGGGGAGGGGAGTGGCTCCTCCCCTCCCTTCCTTCAATGTAAACGCTGCATTAATCAGGCCGCTCTTGTTGTGTCTCAGTTGATCGCGCACCGTGCACGTACAAAGGTCCATGCACGTCCACACATGCACTCACACACTTGCAGATGCTCGCTTGCATGCATAGACACAGGCACAGGCGCACACACACATACTAATACATAAACTCTACATGCTTGCTCTCTGCCGCTGTCCTTTTCTTCCACACACACACACACACACAGAGCAATGTCATTTCTTGGCAGCGTCTCTTGTCATTTCACGCTGTGTGCACCTGCCAATATTGGACCTCATAGCCCTTAGGGTTAGGAAGAGAGTGACAGCAACCCTCCTTTCCCTCGCACCCTCTCTTTTCATCTCTCTCTCTCTCTCTCTCTCTCTCTCTCTCTCTCTCCCTCCCCCTCTCTCAGTTTCTCTCTCTCTCCATGTCTCTCCCTCTCTCTTTCCATGTGTGTCCCTCTGCATTTTTTATTGAGTAATGGTAGGGTTGTGTGTGTGTGTGTGTGTGTGTGTGTGTGTGTGTGTGTGTGTGTGTGTGTGCGTGCGTTTGTGTTAATCAAGTGGTAAAGTAGGCCATCATCAAGGCCTGGGGGCAAAGAGGTCAGCCTCAGAGACACATGACAGAAACTACGGAGGTCTGTCTCTCTTTGTGTTTCTCTCTCTGAATGTGTGTGTGTGTGTGTCTGTGTTTGTTTGTTACCCAGAGAGACTATGTGAGCGTGTAGCTGCCTAAGAACATGTCTTTGGGCAGGCAGACAGAACCATGCTCCCCACTGGAAATCCAGCAGCTAATCCACTGGCCGGGTCGTTCAGGGCCGTCTCTGACTCACACGCTGCGGGCCTGATGCCGCTGGAACGTGCTGCACAAAGCTAATGCCTGCTATCGGCGTGCTTTCACAACAGAACCGGCACGAGAAGCACGAGGAGAGGAGGGACAGGATGGCGGGGAGGAGGGTAAACAACGGACAAGGCTTCTGCTGGGACAACAGCAGCTTAGGAGAGGGGAGGAGAGGAACAGGAGGCTGGTACACACATCTCTTATGACTACACACATAAAATGGGTCGTCACTATTCTTATTCTTTTTACTATTATTCTATGTGTGTGTGTGTGTGTGTGTGTGTGTGTGTACAGTACATGTGGGCCCCTATGACCCCTGAAGATGAAACTTACATTTATTCTCTCAGTAATATCAAGAACACACACACACGCACGCACGCACGCACGCACGCACGCACACACACACATATGTCTCTCTCTCTCTCTCTCTCTCTCAAAGTAAAACCCATCTAAACACACAGCAGGCTGACTGAGGTGCAAGCAGCCTGCTGCATCAGGCCTTGGTGGAGGGAGGGGGTGGAGATTTGCTTCCTGGAGGCAGTCCGCCTGACACAGTAATACTTACAGTAATGCATACACAGTTTTTCACTCTTCATTTTTTACAGTCATTCAGCAAGTAATTTCACAATTTAAACAAATGGACCACTCAAATTGACGTACACAAACAAACACACCTGCACAGGCACACACAAACACACACCAGCACGCACGCACACACCCACACACACACATACATTCTCTTCAAGGTGCTTTTGTGAGGGCTGTTGAAATAGACAGGCCCTCCTCTCTCTCTCTCTCTCTCTCTCTCTCTCTCTCTCTCTCTCTCTCTCTCTCTCTCCTGTTCTTCCACACGGTGTGTAAAGGGCACAGACATAATGAGGCCTCGATGTCTGCTGCTCTGTCTTTCTGTCTGTCTGCTACTCTGTTGGTCTGCCTGTCTGTCTCTGCCTGCTAATCTGTCTGTCTGCTGGCTCACAGTTTACCTGCACAGCCAAAAGCTGAGCATCAACTTTAGTATCAACATGGTCTCGGTTTAGTGTCACTTGACCCTCACTTGACAGGTCACTACACACAATAAGGTTATGAAGAACATATCTACATGTATTCAGTGTTATCTTACTATAAGCTGAGTTTCATTATATAGTCAATGAAATGTCAAGTAAATAGCAACTCTCCTTCAGACATGTTTCAGTAGAATATGGGGTCACATGTCTTGTCAGCTAAGATTCAGCTGACATCTGAATGTCAGCCGACCATCAGTTTTTTGTCTGATTGGGTTTGCTATCGACTTTAATTCCACATATTGTCAGTAGTTTCACCAGACTTTGACTTGCATATCAATAGAATATCAATATTCTTCCCAATGAATGTCTACTGAGAATCCTAAATGAGTAAAATATGTAGCACATGATAATCACCAACATAAAAGCTGTCCTGAAACAGAATATCACATGAGTTAACCCTTCCTATTAACTCACATGACAAAATTATACAAAACTCATTTTTACATTATGCACATATTGTGTATCACCATTTTTGTTAAGCCTATCAGCTATATTGGGATTGGGATGTAAATGAGTCCCCACATGAACGTAGAACAAAGTAGTTTGTTGATGACTAAAGACGACTTACAGGCTCAGTGAACTGGTGACCGTAGCAGGGAGATGTTCTTTCTCCTGGCCTTTCCTTTTCTCAACGCACCTGTCTCTTCCTTCAAGATACACTCCTGATGCCCCAGCCCTTCTCTCTCTCTCTCTCTCTCTCTCTCTGTCTTCCTCTCTTTCTCTTTCCCTCAGTCTTCCACTCTCTCTCTCTCTGTCTTCCTCTCTCTCTCTCTCTCTCCATCTTTGACTCTCTTTCCCTGTCTTTAACTCTTCTTCTCTTTGTCTTCCTCTCTCTTTCCCTCTGTCTTACTCTCTGTTTTCTTCTCTCTCTCTTTCCCTCTGTCTTACTCTCTCTCTTTCTGTTTTCTTCTCTCTCTTTCCCTCTGTCTTACTCTCTCTGCTTTCTTCTCTCTCTCTTTGTTTTCTTCTCTCTTTCCCTCTGTCTTCCCCTCTCTTTCCCTGTCTTCCTCTCTCTCTCTTTCTCTCTGTCTTCCTCTCTCTTTCTCTCTGTCTTACTCTCTCTCTCTTTCCCTCGGTCTTCCACTCTCTCCCCCCCCCCATGTGTGTGTCGGTGGACATTCCCAACATACATACACGCACACAGCCAGGCACACACACACACACACTGAGAAACACACCACCTCCTCTGCGCGGTGGCTGTGGTGTGTGCTGCAGTCAGTCGTGACACTGGACTGAGGACCAGGGGACGGTAGCAGCTGTACTCGCACCTGTGTTGCTGCAGCAAGGAGGAGAATACACAATGTGCTCCGCTCTTTTTCGAAATGCATTTGGTAATATATTAAATAGATCAAAGAGCATCTAGCTGGTGATTAGAAAAACGTCATTGTTCACCAATATTGATTATGAAACTATCTACATTTGTGAGTTTGGAATAAAAATGCATATCTAACCATATCCAACTGTTAAACTGAAACTCAAATCAAGAGGTTGCTTTGTCATTGTAATCAGTAGCAGTGAAACATATTCCACAAATGCGTCCCCCATTTCAGTGAGGCCCAGATCAGGACCAGAGCCTTCTGAGTCCTTCATATCCCAAACCCCCGAAGAGGTGTTATCATGCTATCCAGACCCCTGAACACAGTGGTGGCCGAGGAACAGAGGAGTTCCAGGGGGAACCCCTACATCTGTGTGACACACGTGACAGGTAGACAGAGAGAACCTGAGCGGGTGAAAACCAGTGTTGGGAGTAACGCGTTACAAAAGTAATGCATTACTGTAATGCATAACTTTTTGCTGTAACGCGGTAACGTAAGGCATTTCAAAATAAATCAGCGCAAAAGTTCCTTCCTCTTACTGCCAGAGGAGAAGATCACGGCAGCAGCAGAGTTCAGGGGGGCTGGTTGTAGTCTTTTCGGGGGGGGGCTTGAACGGAGCGAAAAGACTACAACCAGTCCGTTTCCGGTCAAGGAGCAATGAGTCTTCCAACCGAAATCAATGGATTTACAAAATGCCAAATAAAACACGACAGAAACTATATTTCGCTACGATACTTGATTTGGAACATCAACGAACACCACTAACCACTCGGTGAGTTGCACATTTCTGAAAACAAACGTTTGGAGTTGTTTTAAGGTCAGTTTTGTGAATACCCATAGCCAGCCATTGTGAAGCAGGCAGGGGCGATTCGAAATGAGCCAAATACCCGAGACAGGACCAATAGTCAAAATTTCTGTGTCAACCACTCTATTTCATCCTAGACAAACCAGAAAGGGGGCTCAATGTTTTTTTTTTTTTTACAATCTACCGTAATAGACTCTAGCTCTATTGATTTCAATATGAATACCTAAAGTAACAGTATTTCTATCATAAAATGTATTGCACTATGAGCCATAACTGCGACCATTATATTGTACTTTTGTTTGACTGAAGCCTAGCTCAGTCATTATGCCATACCACATCACCTCCTGCTGTGTAATGAGCTGCATTGAACACAAGAAGATCTATTGTGAACACCAAATCCATATTTCCTGTTATTTTGGTGAAAGTAATGCAAAAGTAATGTAAAAGAAGTGTAATGCCTTACAACTCAAAGACAGTAATATTGTAATGTAACTAATTCCTTTGAAATGACAGTAACAAGTTATAAATAATGCATTACTCTTTTGAAGTAACTTGCCCAACACTGGTGACAACACACGGTAATGTCTTCAGGAGGGATGTCAGACTGACGGGAGGAGAGAGCGGGAGAGAGAGTGCATGATGAAGGCGGGCTTGGAGTGTGGGAGCATTACGACAATAGGTGCTCCTAGCGTGGAAAACAATGATTGGAAAAGTGAGATTCTTCCACTGCAGTTAAGTGTGTCTGCCCCCTGTGTGTCTTCCCCCTGTGTGTGTACCCCCAACTGTGCCCCTTCTCCTGTCCAGCCGCGGTCAGCCTGGATCTGAGATGTGTCCCGACTCCCTCCCCGCTATAATTCGCCTGGTGGACCACCGTGTCGCTGGTTGCGTGTGTTTCTGTTCTTGGTCTTGATGTTGATTTGAAATGTCTTATGTGCAGCACTTTGTACGAGTTCATGTGGTACTCCACGCGACACGGGGACTCTATTATTTATCTCTATCTCTAAGAGTTCCCTCATAAATCAAGAATTCACTGTGTATGTGTGTGTGTGTGTCTGTGTGTGTCTGTGTGTGCGTGTGTGACACTGTGTCTCTCTTACAGACACCGTGATCATGGGACCCCACATCAGTGCTCCCCGCTGAGGGGAACAGAGAGAACAGGGAGCAGGTAGAGTGGAGGCATGCAGGCCCATGCTGTCAGTCAGGCCTGTCCCTGGGTGTCCTGTTAAGTCTCTCCTCTGTCAAGCCCTACAGGCTTATCAGCAGGGCTTTGATGGCACAACATTGAAGCCTTTTTTGTTTGAAGCCTTTTTTGTTTTGGTAACGTTAATAGGAAAGAAAAGAGTTCCGACTGCCATTTCAATAAAATGTTAGCAGCTTTGTGTGTGTGTGTGTGTGTGTTTGTGTGTGTGTCTGTCTGTGTGTGTGTGCATGGGGGGAGGGGGGGGGGGGGGGTGGTATGACAGACTCAAATGAGGATGAATTGGTTACCATAGATATCCGATTTTTCCTGGCCTTAATTGTTTAAACTCATTAATCCAATGTAGAGGTAAAAAAAACGGTACCTAAAAATGTATTGCCATCGTTGAAATGTATTACATAACTTAGTTTGCCTTCGATTAAAGAAAACCTCTTCAAATGCTAGCAGGTTGTGTACGGTAGCCTACATGTTGCGGTATGCTAGCGTGTTTTAAGCGCTATGGTACGTGTAACGTATGCTAGCCTGTTGTTAGTTCTATGGTACGGTATGCTAGCCTGTTGTAAGCTCTACGATACATGTTACGGTATGCTAGCGTGTTGCTAGTGCTATGGTACGTGTTACCTATGCTACTGTGCTGTTAGCTCTACAGTACGTGTTGCGGTATGCAAGCCTGTTCTTAGCTCTACGGTACGTGTTACAGTATGCTAGCATGTTGTTAGCTCTACAGCACGTATTACTGTATGCTAGCATGTTGTTAGCTCTACGGTACGAGTTGGACCGTGATACCGACTCAATCTCTACTGCAGGAGCCGTGCTGCCGGCCGGAGCTATCTGACAGACTGCTCAGCCGTGACCAGACACAAACTCTTACTTTTGGGTTACACTGAAAAGATATGAAGAAGGCAATCATCCCCTGGCTACAAAACTCACTTGGTCCGACAAGAACAGGGTCTTGTACCTCTGGCCCGACCCTTTAAACAAGTCCCCACAGAGATGGGCTGAGGTATGTTCAAGAAGCCAGCGTCTCTTTAGTAAAGAGAGCTGGTAGCAGCACAATCACAAACAACACATGACACAAAAAGACAAATGAAGTGAACAAATCCAATTAAATTGAAAACATTTTTCAAATTAAAACATAAATTAAGCGAAATACACGCGCCATTTGCTCAGGGCTTCAGAGCCGTACTAAACAGTTCTATTATTATAAGTAAGAAATAAATCACATCGGGGCCTCCCGTTAGTGGAAACCAAGTAGGACGGGCCGTACCGCTCAGTACATAACTTCCAGTGAAGGGATGCCCCGTTATGGTTAGATATTAGTTACTCTCATCCAGAACGTTACTGTTTATACCAGGGGTCGGCAACCCTAGGCACGTGTGCCACCACTGGCACGGGGCAGCATAATCATTGGCACACTTGAAAAAAAAAAAAAAGATTTTTTTTTTTTACTATTATTATTTAAAACATTCACAACACAATGCTGCAGCATAATCATTACTACCGAATTTGTTTTGCCCTTTTTCCGTTTGGGCATTTCCTCCCAGTGCAAATATGTTTAAATTAGTTACAGAAAGCAGTGTTCTGAAATGGGATCAATAAATAGTTTTTAAACCTATGTTGTGAGTAATAGAGAAGAAAATATTTAAAATATTGTTGCAAGTGGCCTGTATGCATCGCCTTCACATGGTTTTGCAAAGCTGTATATGTCTTAAAGATATTAATGGATGGTTCCAACATTCTGATATATTCTCGTTTTTTACATTTCTCAGAGTGCAAATATGTTTTTGAATGGGTTTCTGAGAATGGTGTTTTAAGATGGGACATATGTAATCATTATTTGTAAGCCCATGTTGCAAATATAACAACCAAAAAAACATTAAAATGTTAATGCATGATTGTGGACTATATGGAAATGGTACAATTCCAGGTCTTCTGGAAATGTTTTTGGTCGCTGTGTCATAATTCAGCTTAATTTTTAATATATTGTTGCTTAAGGCAAACTCATTAACGAGAAAATGTCCAACTGGCACTGCATGTTGAAAAGGTTGCTGGCCCCTGGTTTATACTATATCAACTCAATAAGCTGAGATAAAGACATTGTTGTATGGTGCTTTGAGTGTAATGTTTTAGCGTGTTGGTAAGGCAAACATCTGCTCTGTGGTACTATTTTCACCATTGTTTTTAAATTTGAAAGATAGTATTTTACAATTAAATTAGTAAATGTGCTTACGTTTGAAACTAATTTGTGTCTGAAACACACATACAAGCACACAAAGACAGCTCTATTGTATATGCGTTGACATGACCTTGCAGACTATTAAGTGTTCAATGATATTGTGTATCTGTGTGCGCGTGTGTGCGTGTGACTGAGTGTCTGTGTGTGTGTGTGCATGTACCTAGGTGTGTGTGTGTGTGTGTGTCTTTGTGTGTGTGTGTGTGTGAGTGAGTGTGTTTGTGTGTGTGTGTGTGTTTGTGTGTGTGTGTGTGTTTGTGTGTGTGTGTGTGTGTGTGTGTGTGTGTGTGCGTGTGAGTGAGTGTGTGTGTGTGTGTGTGAGTGTCAGTGTCAGTGTCAGTGTGTCACAGTGTTCAGGATACCAAAGCTGTTGACCACATAGTAATAGTGTGTGTGCGTGTGCGTGTGCGTGAGTGAGTGTGTGTGTGTGTGTGTGTGTGTGTGTGTGTGTGAGTGTCAGTGTCAGTGTCAGTGTGTGTCACAGTGTTCAGGATACCAAAGCTGTTGACCACATAGTAATAGTGTGTGTGTGTGTGTGCGTTTGTGTGTGTGTGTGTGTGTGTGTGTGTGTGTGTGTGTGTGAGTGTCAGTGTCAGTGTGTGTCACAGTGCTCAGGATACCAAAGCTGTTGACCACATAGTAATAGTGTGCTCTTACTTTTACTGATTGTCTCTTTGCTTGCGGATTTGGGAAAAAAGGCTCTCTCCAGAGAAGAAAAGTGTGAAAATCCAAATGTGTAAATCCAGTTTGTAATCCTGAACACTGGCAGACTATTTGAATGGATTTTAATAATCCTAGGGATTATTCAACATGTCCTACTCAACCGGGCTCCTGTTGACTTCAGGCTAGCAGGGGGCTGCTGCTGTTTCTAAAAGGTCTAGCTCTTATTGGAATAATGTTTGAATAAAGTCAACATTTGTAAATCATCTCTGGGGCATGGACAAGAGGTTTGGACAGGCTTGATGGGAACCATGAAACAAAACAAGAACACATCCACTCTACAACAACAGCCCACTGAGGACCAGCGTGCTATTGGGGCAATTGCTTCAACAACAGCCGTTTGGTGTCTTAACTGAAAGTCTGATAGCAGACAAGATCAAATCTGTGATTTTCTCAGCCTCATATTTGTTCTGACCAATCATGTCTCTGGAGGGGGGATCTGAAAGCATGTCCCCAGAGGGAACACAGACCGGCACTCTTGAACTTTTCCCGGTTGGAAGACAAGCTAAAACATCCTGTCAGGACTCCAACGCTCTTCGAAGAAATCTCTGTAAAGGTTTCAAATCATCACTGTAGAAATACACTTATTAAAATCCTCTTCTGAAAGCTCCCTTCTCTCGCAGGAGTTTATCTTCAGTAGAATATCTCCATAACCAAACAGGAAACATGTTGTGGCCTTGGTTCTGTGTCCCTTCCCAGAATACTACATGGTTTAGACAGAAATTCTTAACTTGAATTTACTACCTTTTATTACCTTTTTTAATACCTTCACCATATTTTTTAATACCAGCACGACTTCAAGAGAGAGACCATAGGAGTTGGATTAATCAAGATGTCCCAACGGGACTTGGTCCATAGTTTTTAATCAATATGTTACAAAGTAGACATAGACAGAGAGTGCCAGAGAGAGAGTTTTTGTGTCCAGTGTTGAAGTTAAGTTATAATTACCTCGTTAATATTGTTATTACAATGTAAAGGTTTTACATGAAAAAAACACTAGCCGCGTTTACATGGACACTTCTGATCCGATTATATTTCTAATCGGAATAGATCTATTCCTATCATGCAATCCGAATGTACTGTATCTAGGCCTATGGCATTTACAAAAGTGGTAAGCAACATAACAACCGTTATGTTGGTCTGGACTTATATGATATATGTAAGGGATAAAGTTGTAGTACAGCACGCCGGTCATTATCGGGTAAATAAGCCCCGACAGGGCCAACCGGACCGCGATGCGAAGCGGGGGTGACGTTCTATACATTATTACACGGCTCCTTGCCAAAACAGCAGAGAAATAGTCCACCAAAGACGTTGATGTCGCTTAGAAACCGGACACGCTGGGGTTGATAAGTTACCGGACTACTTACGGAGTGATAAGAAAGACGTGAATCAGGCAAAAAACCCACTTTCCTTGACAGCGGTGAAGTTCGGTATGCAGAAAAGTACAGACTGACCAATTGTAAAATACTGCAGCTGCTGATGCCATCTCTCTAAGTTAAAAAGTAGGCGCACCCACCCCAAACCAATCGGAATAAGTATATACATGTCAATTATAGCAGACTACATCACCTCTTCTATTCCGCATGGAATTACATTCCGATCGGAGAATTATATTCCGATTGAGCCGTATATATGATCATTTTTTATTCTGATTGAGCTGTTCTTCCACTTCTAATCGGATCAGAAGTGTCCATGTAAACGCGGCTGTCTACCGGTCACACCGGTCTCACGGTAACATCAAAATCCGTACCGTAGGGCAAATTCACACCAGTGTACTTTCTATAGAGGGATTGCGGTGCGGTTGGTTGCACAAACCGTTATAATAAGATTGATTATCCCATTTATTCTACTTCTTGCTTGCCAACATAATAAAACAATTCAAATACTTTAATAATTCAGCTTTTTCTTATTCGTATTGCATGCTTATTAAATGTATACTCTGTTTGAGTTCATCTTCCTCAAAAAGTAGTCCCCTTTAATTTCAATCGATCAAACATGTTTTTGACACCTCGAAGGGCATTATCCCGCTTATACCATGGTCACTTGCAAAAGAAAAGAAATTAAGATCATTCAGTTATATTTTCATGCGTTTTACAATCCAAATATAAAGTTTTTCACATAAAAAGGACTGACCTTAGCTACGACTTGGCAACTATAGGGTCTATAGCAAATAACCGCGTTTTATGATTACAGTTTAATGTAACAGTAAGCTGATAACATCGCTAATTAACACCGCAACTACAAATTAACCACACGGATATAACCATGACAACCAGTCAAAGAAATGTTATTTTTGCGATCATTCTTTAAATATGGATTCCTCCAGCCGGATGTCTGAAAATTTGCATTTCCCCATTATTGTCTTTCAAATGACTTTGAACTAACAGAAGCGAACTCACGAAGTGGTTTGGCAGCAAGCCAGCCGGGTATATCCAGTTTGTTTCAGCGCACGCACCACGTGGCATCATTGATATCGCTCAGGTCCTACTCGCAACATAAAAATAAATCCACGCAAGTTTTAGTAATTTTAGGAGATAGGCCTGCACGTAAATTACACAAATTGAAAAACTCATAGGCCTTGTTGGAAATTTAATACCTCGTCAGATGACGTTTAATACTTTTTAATACTTTTTAATGGCCTTAATTTGGGCTAATTTCATTTACTACCTTTTAATGCCTTTAACAACCCCGCGGAAACCCTGTACTAGGACTGCTGCCCAGCAGAATCCACATGCTCTCCAACACGGACCAGTCCTTTACCAGTGCTCCATCAACTCGTTACTGGAGTTGAAATGATCAATGTATCCTAACGATAACACAGTGTTCACAAACTCAACGAATGGGAGTAAAAGTTTGGTGTGAGCGGTGACCTTGTTTTCTGGCCCAGTTGTGATTGAGCGAGGCTGTGGATCCATGTTAATACGTTCAGCCCTTTGGAAGCGGCCACACTGATGTGTATGCTAAGCTGCTTAGTGGACAAAAAATCATCTCAGATAAAGATCGATAGATCCACATGATTTAAATAGAGACAGTGTGCGGCATGCGATGCAGAATGAGTGTTATGGATTTACGGTGGACCGTCAAGTGAACCAGTCTGTTCCCTTCTCCGCACCAGACAGCATGGCCAATAAAACACGTGTGCCAGAGTCGATTTTCATTTTTTCCCCTCTATGTTATAGTTTATCTCTCTCCTTCTCCCTCTCCCTCGCTCCACCTCTCTCTCTCTCTCTCTCTCTCTCTCTCTCTCTCTCTCTCATATGGATATGCATACTGTTTACACACACAAAACACACGTCAATAAACCAGGTGATGCCTCTCTTGGATTTAACAGAGTTCTATCAATAAGACCTGTACAGGATGACCTCATGCAGTAGATTTAATACGCTCTGAGGCATATCACAACCATCAAGGCCCACATTCTTATTGGGCCGTGTGTGTGTGTGTGTGTGTGTGTGCGCGTGTGTGTGCATATGATTGTGTGTGTGCATGTGCGTGTGTGTATGTCCTCCTGAAAGCAGAGCATCTTATTAATTTCACAGAGACAACTCATTTTGTGGATGGGTTATTTCTCTCACTGTTTCATTGCTGTTAATAACAGTAAATAATTGGAACAAGCAAAAGCAGGGCATCAAAGCGACTTGGAAGTCATGTGGCGAGGATAGATAAAGGTCATGATAATACATTAGGTATAGAACCACAGTCTGCGGAGGTGTTGGTGTTTGAGCAGAGATAGGGGGCATGGCTCCCTGGATCTGATTAGAGCATTAATTAGTTTGCAGCAGGTGAAGACATTTTACTGAACACCTTACTTAAACACAGCAGAGAAATGTGCAGAAGCTTTCGCCATTTATTTTACTTTTCGTTAATATGCTAAATAAATTGAAGAACCCTAACAATCTTCTGATGGAGCAATCCGTTTATTAAGGAGTCTGGAAAACTATCGGCATCCCTAGAAACATGTTTGGTCAATTATGGGAATCAATCAAGTTATCATTATCTCAGGACAATTGCATGAACAGAAAACCCTGTGCCATTTGAACATCTCGGAGGATCTCAGCGTACACAGATTTATATCTTTCTCTCTATCATGTTTGGGGCAGATATCAACACAGTCTTCTACTAACATGGCCCCTGATTCGCCAGAGACAGGGAACCAATGAACGGCGCCCATGTTGGAGTGATGCAAATTAAATACAAAACAAGTGCATCTCTAACAGCCTATCAAGAACTTGTGACCTGTCTTATCATTTACAGACATCAACACATGTAATATCAATAGCGGTAAGATATGTATAATATCATTTTCAACTGTAAAAACACTTTTGTAACTGTATAATTACATTATTTATTTAGCTATATATATTATACACATTATTTTGACAAATGTGTGGTCAGAGAAGAGTCTTTATGGGGGACATTTCCCTTGCTGACTTGATAGTTGGTATGTATCAGGGTTCAGCAGCATTTCATAACACAGGGCAGCGGCCAACGTTGTTCGGAGCCAGGGCTGTGTGACAGAAGACAAGCGGAATTACAGATAAACATGTTGATTTAGAGCCTCTAAACGTCGTTGGCTGGTTTCATTCAGCTCTACGGCTTGGCTGCTCTGTTTGCGCTAAAGAGAGAGGGAGATGCTGCTTTGCCAGGGCAGTGTCGATGACTCCACATCAAGAGGTGGATATTTTGCAACCCACTTAAAATACTAAAAGCCATCAGGGCCCTGAGGGGCTCGTATCAAAGGAAGTGTAGTATCAAAGCATCGTATGTAAACAGCACCGCTGTTCGTGCACCTAGGCCCAGGTGTCTGGATTGTAGCATCATCATGCCGCAGCATCCCGACCACGAGGCCAAGAACAGCGCCTTAGGGGACTGATTAGGTGCTGATTAAAGGCATGTTTATGCAGGGATGAGCTTAGCCTCTCTCGCTGGCCCACAAGGTCACCCAGGGCCATGCTTGTGTGAGTCTCTCACCCTCAGGCCAGATTCCCTTCATCGAGGTCAAGTCGTGTGTCTTTAAGATGGATTCTTCAGACTCATTGGACTAGATTCATCAGATCTCAAGGTGAGTCGTGTCCGCAGTGCAGAAATCCACGAGGAGGTTGATGGTGGAGCTCCACACCCTAACGTTCAAAATCCCTTTAAAAGTGATCTGTGGTCTGTTTGTGAGTTTAGTGGCAACTTATTACAGTTTACGTGATGCACTCCATTTCAAACTAATACACACTTCTTTCCCCAACCCATTTTCTAAATAAAAAAGGTTAAAAAACAAATGAAGAGAATACCTTTTCAGGGGTCTCTACTTCGTAGAGAGTGGAGAGTGTACAGTAACGTGTAGAGAGGGAAGTGAGGACATTCACGTGTAAAGAGAGGAGAAAGGAGTGAGAACAGTCACGTGTAGCGAGAGGAGAGGGAACAGCAACATGTAGACTAGAGAGAGGAGTGGGGAGAATAAACAGTAACGTGGACACTGAAGCCCATGAAGAGCACACACACGATGATTGTTTGAATGATTCCCTCCTAAGGAGGAGGAGGAGGAGTGGTAATATCATCTCATCTTTCAAAATGAACCAATGTCAACACTGCCCTTGTGAAATGGAAATCCTTTGAGCCCTGACTGGCCCTTTGGTCTCTGGTTACTATTTACAGTGATAGCATCTCTTTCATAATGACCGACTTGGGTCCATTAATATTGCAAGGGCTGGGCGGTTTACTGTAATCCCTCTCAAGCATCTCGTGCCAGTATCAATGGGCATCCCAGGAATGCTTAAATGGGGCGAGAGGAATGGAACCAGGCCGTTAGTAGGCGGGGGGGAAGGGTTCTATCTGTGACCCCTCCCCTCCCCAGCCTGTGGTGAGCATTATGAGCTGTGTGCTGTAAAAAATGAAATCAATAAATACATGATGAATAAATAATGGTGTGTTAAGACGATGAGAGCCAAACCATAAATCATGAATGGAGCCTCATCACAGAAGAGCAGCCAACGTCATGATGGGCCTGAAACCTTCTGATTCTAAACATCTCCATCACAGAAACGCAACCTGATGTCATGATGTGTCTGACCTCTTCAGATTCTAGACATCTCTTCGTCGCCTGAAGTCATGATGGGCCTGAAACCTTCTGATTCTAAACAGCTCTTCATTTGCCTCCATGTGTAGGGGCTGAACACTGGACCTTTAAACAGCCAGATATACAGATTTGTTTTGGAGGGATCTTTGCCAAAGTGTAAAAGAGGAGTAAAAGTAGCTCGATGTTAGTGTACCTCCCTTCAGGCCTCCCTCCAAAGCCACGCCCCCAAAACCAGTGGCGGTGGGTCAAAAGAGGGCGCTAGGGCACCGCCCCTCCAGGAAGTATTCACTGGAATATATCTGCCAACTATAAATCAACTATTATAAATACGAAATAAATCAACAAAAATACATAGCGTTTATCCACGTTTGATTGTGTGATAGACCGTACTTGCCACTGCCAGCAACCATTTAAATGTGTCTGAACGTCATTGATTCGGGCTAGGCTAGTTATTGGTCATTCGAAATAAAGCACTCCTCCAAGTCAGGAACGCCGGCCACGTTGAAGTCAATGTGAGCGCGCTAACTTTTTGCTGTCTATCAAGCAGAGACTTTTCATTGCTTTTCACCCATTTCAGTGGAGGAATTGGACTCCCCAAGCAATGTTATACTTAAAAGGAGCAAGTAAGTTACATATTCATTTAGTCTTTTGGTCTGTAGTATATAAAAAAAATTAAACAACTGTCCCATATTTCTAACTGCATTTGAAGTAGATATTGAGACTCACAAAAAATTGACGCTATAGGACAGTGATCATGATTTGACTCAATATCAGGATAACAACAATGGGCCAAATAGCAATGGCTGGTGGAATGGCCATAAAGTAGGTCTGTATGCAGTGTAAGCTTGTCCAGGCCCTGCAAGTCAGGATTTAGGCTATGAATCTGATTGAATAGTAGGTAATAGGTTATCGGTAATAGGTAGTGGCCAACCCCAAAATGCACCAGAATACAGGAAATCAAATCTACCAAATTCGTCTATTACTGCGCCCCACCAACATTTTCGATCACCAGCCGCCACTGCCCAAAACACATGACTAGCTCGCTGGCTTTAACCACAGGTCTGCCTAGCTTTGAGGAAAACTCTGGTCCTGACCAAGGAGTGAGTAGCAATGTAGACAGACAGGTAAACATAATGGCCTTTAGCAGCCACAGATGGCAGATATCTTTCTTTAGTTAGTTAGTTTTAATTTAGTTATTTGTTAGATTGATTGCTGTTGACAGGACTTCAACAAGTATTATTCTACAGTGGATGCCTACCCTAAGATCAAGCTTCAAGCCTTCTCAGGCAGGTGGGTTACAAGGCTAATAAATACATTTTCATGAATAAAGTGGATTTTATGATTTGGAATAACAAATAATAAATAAAACTAAATAACCGCAAGCGGTGATTAACGGGGTCCGAGCAAAATTAAAAGTCAAGAACGCACTAATGGAAGATATGTAAATATAACATTTAATTTTCATATTTAAGGAAAAATGTTCCACTTATAAACCTGAACTGCAGCCTCATTCACATGGTCAAAATGTCTATTGATAAGTACACAACATCCAGAAAACTCAAAGTACACATTTCTCAAGTTTATTAAGGGCTTTCTTCTAAGCATATACCTGAAAAATCTTTGAAACTCTGGGGAAATTAAACATTTGTAGTCAAGAACACTAAGGGAAGAAATATAAATATGACAGAGTTAATTATGAAGGAAGAAGTTCCCCTTAATGCCATAGTGTGTCTTGGCAGTCCGATTCTTGGAAACGAATGAGCCGGAATGTTGATTGCCTGATGAATTTCAGGTGCTGTTCAATGTTGTGTTTCTTAAATGAGTGGCAATGTCATGTTCAGCTTGTTCATAATGCTCTAATCAGGATTCGAACTCTCAACCTAAGAATCACCAGTACACGGCATTATCCCGTTAGGCCACTGACATTCCTGAACTGCATGAAGCCTTATTCACATGGCAAAAATGTTGATTGATAAGAACACAACAGCAAGAAAACTCCAAGCACACATTTCACAAGAGAATTAAGGGCTTTCTTAAAAGAGTACAGATCTGAAAATTTGCACTGTTAATGGTATCCACCTAATGATGGCTGTATGGTAGTTATACAATAACAAAATGGTCATATAGGCAAAATGGGTTGTGACTTTTGACGTGTGGCTTTTCTATGAAATTGTGGGAAAAGTAAACATTTTTAGAGCAGAACACCAGGGTGAAAAAGATGCATCTGATTTTAGAGATTAATATGATGAAATAATTTTGAGTCCAGGTCAATCTAGTAAGGAGAAATAAGGCTAGTTCATAATTTTTTTAAATAGTGCAACCTTTGGGTTTATGGGTAGTGGGGGTTATTGGTTACCAACCTGAAAATTTCAAGAGTGTTCGACTTATGGTATAGGCTGCAGTATGACTTTTACAGAATTTGAGAAAAAAATAAAACGTTACAGAAACAATAGGGGACCGATCAGCTTCCCTAAAAACAAAGGATGTACAGTATGCAAAACTGCTTGTGCTATTAAAAGCAACTGTGCGACACTTCACACCAGTAGCAGCGATCTACAGTAATTCACTGAGCCAAAATCCAGTTGCTCTCTAACCTGAATTCCCTACCTTGGGCCTAATCTGTTTCCAAGTGTGGAGAAAACAAAGCCGATGGAAAGCTAGTGCTGTCCTACCAGCACCTCAGAGTCCTCTTCTCCACTGTTTGTAGGGGAAGCCAAGAATACAGGCCCACTAAGGCCCTGGTCCAGAATCAGAGATGAAAGGTGTTCACATCACTAGAGTGTGTATCAAGTGCTCTCTGGGCGGTAAAGGGGTCCATAAGCGAGCTCGGCCATACTGCGGAGGAGTTAAGGACGCATTAACACTCAGTGACCGTGAGAGGTTGATATTTCTGGACCGGCCCCCAAAGTGCCAACCCCACGACAACCCGGACTTTCACAGACGGCCAGGGTAATTGGATGGAGACAAACAGGGAGCAGGCAACGGGGGCCCTCGTAGTGGGGAGCAGAAGCAAGGTCCTGGACGCGGCCTGACATTAGAGCCATCCATCATGCGCCGGGGGACAGAGGGGCCTAACGAGCCCTATGTCTCCTGGCAGCATCACCGCCGACGTGAGACACGGCGCCGGCTCGCCGCTCACCAGCGCTTAGCTGTTCGTTAGGCAAACAATGGCAGAACCCAGACAAGCACATTGTCTGCCCGTGATTGGCTATTTGCGCTAATGGTAGGAAGTGTCCCCCCAAAGAAGGCTGCGTTATAACCCTAACGGCAGCATAATTGCTGACATCAGAGACGTCCCAACAAAGGAAAAAGAAGAACACCTATTTCAGTGTCACTCATGTGAATATAAAAGGAGAATGTGTGCGGTAGGTGAGGCCGGCCGTACAGGAAGTCCTGATTCTACTCAGAACGCAAACGAATCCTCAATGGCAGAGAGACAGAGGAAGCAGCGAGAAGCCGCGTTGACAAACATGGGTCAGCGCTTCAGCACTGATGTTTTTATCATTATCTTCTCCTGAGCTGCAGGCCTACATTTCATCTCCTGCGAGCGGCTCTGAAACGGAGGGTGGGGGGGGGGGGAGTGGTTGGAGTCGGCCTCGCCCACACACACCAGCACCTGGTGCACGCACCTGACAGCCAGCTCCAGTGAACACCCACAATCTGGGGACGGGCGGTAATTGGCATTTGCATTTGCCAAGACGGCCACGGCCATGGCCAGCAGGAACGGCTGTGCTCACATTCATAAGCTCTGCTGTATTCTACGAGTACAGATTGAAGGGGTAAAAGATGACCAACACACACACAAGCCAATAGAACATGCTCAACTAGTCCACAAACAGAACAGAGCTGTCTAAGAATAGAAAGTGCCGACTGAGTCGCAAAGAGTTCAGCACTGCCTGTCGGTACAGAGAATAATCTGGGGATCTGATATCTTCAATTCTGTTCTCAATTAGGCTCACAGCTTCAAGCCCAACACTTTGAGGTGAGAAAGATTGTGAAACAAGTAAATTGGTAAACACTGTCTGCACCTTGCAATCAACTTTACAAATTGAATGGTTTATTTCAATCGGCCCCAGATAACACAGACACAATGGAATAAGAATAAACCTAGCACAACAAGGGAAACAAGAACTATATGTTCAAGACTCGCCTACGGCTAACCCACTGCAGCGGCCGGTGGTTTGATAGTCCAACAGGCCATGTATGTATGTATGTATGTATGCATATGTATGTGTGTGTGTATGTGTGTGTGTGCGTGTGCGTGTGCGTGTGTGTGTGTGTGTGTACTGGATGTATTGTATGTATGTATGTATGTATGTATGTAACTACGCGTCGGCGACATGGCAAAAATATATCCTAATTTTATTTTATTACTATTATTATTTTTTATTTAAATTGTAGCAACCGGGCCATTCATGCAAAAGTACCATTTTTAACAGAAGAGTGAAATTCTGCAAAGTATGAACATTCAAAAATTAAATAATTGGACATGGTCTAGCATTGACTTCAAACAGCGAATAACATTGAAGCAAACCCACTCTTCACACAAGAATTCAACACTATCATTTCCTACGTTTTCTATGGGAATCATTTCCCCGAACTCAGCTCCCCTTAGCCAGTGCTAGTCCAGAGTGCCTTCCCCACCTAGTCGTTAGAGTTATTTGTTCTGGCTCCGTAGCCTCTGGCTGCGTTGTCACCAGGGAGTCCTCGTTGTTTGACAGCGCTCTCTCTCTGCTCAGTTAGGGCATGTTATCCCCATGGTTACGACCCACAACAACATGGTTTAGTTCCGTCGTTGTGTATGAGCGTAATAATAAGCAATGTTGTATACAAAATGAGCCACACAGATGAGCCATACAGAGGCCTGCTGTTTGTCGCTCACACGCGTGTCCATACAATTCCCCTCCTTTTGCTTCATAGTTACCATACCGAAATACTTTAACAAATACAGTGAGTTAAAAGCGATCCGGATTAGACTACTTTCTTCAAGAACGCAACAGCCCTCAACCACTACCTGGCCACTAGACGTACAGCATCGTGAACCAAATCAAACCATGGAACATGTCAAAGGGTGTGGAAGAATGGGATCAATAGTAATGTTAGCATCACGTAGATATAAACTGAACATTCAGCATGTCCGTATCATCGGACACACTATGAAACCAAAGTGTTGCACTTTATGCTAATAAAGCTAATAACGTTAGTATCACGTAGCTATATGGTGATCATTCAGTATGTCCATATCATCGGACACACTATGAAACCTAAGTGTTGCAATGGTACTAAGCACTAATGCTTAGCTTTGATTATCTCTGATTCCACCAGTAGTTCACTGAGATAACTCACTTCCAACTCTCTATAGAAGATCATACAATAACCATGCATTGATTATAACCATTGATGTTATTATAGCCCCCCAACGTCACCTCCCATGTTTACATCAACACTTAATGGCAGGAGTTTGCCAAGACTTTGGGTTTTTGGAGTCTAGAATCGGGTTGTTGATGAATGAATCAGTTAGTGTGTGTCTATGTGTGTGTGTGTGTGTGTGTGTGTGTGTGTGTGTGCGTGTGCGTGTGTGTGTGTGTGCGTGTGTGTGTGCGTGTGCGTGTGTGTCTATTTTGGCCAGAGTTTCAAATCATTTCAATCCAGACACAGGAATACAGGAACCAACTTGTTAAAGGTCCCATGGAATGAAAATCACTTGATGAGATTTTCTGACCTTAATATAAGTTCCCCCAGCCTGCCTATGGTTCCACAGTAGCTAGAAATTGTGTAACGCAAGCAGTAAACGAGCACTAGCAATCCTGCTCTGCCTTTGAAAAAACAAAGCTCTGACGCGCTGATTTGGAATTTTGAAATGTTACCTCCCCTTTCTCTGCTTTGCCCAATGAGTTACGACTGTGCAAGCGCCACATGTGTGTGTGAATACACACACTGTAACACAAGTGCTGTACACTTCTTTGTTATTTGGATACCTGTTCTGCAGTGGGTATTATGGCGCATAACACGTCGGGTTCTCTGACTTCTCTGGTATTTCCACAACGAGAATCGTAGTGGGGGTTATCTCAGCCATGGTTGAGAAGGCATTGGGGGAAAGGAACTTTGGCTTTGACTCCCTGAGGTACATGAACCGCGACATGGAGGAGAAAGGGATTGTTGCCTGCGATTGTCTCCCGCTGCCCGCTCCCCGCTGCCCGCGGCCCGCTGCCGATGCGGTGGTCCGGTGGGAGACAACCGCGGTCAACAATCGCGGGCAACAATCCCTTTCTCCTCCATGTCGCGTTTTAGTCTACTTCAGATTGATGAGGAAGTTGAAGAGCCAGAGACGTCGGAGAACCCGACGTGGTTGTTTGAGATTCATAATATTGTCTGGAGGCGCGAACAGCTTTTGGCCGTGATAGAATATATCACGTGATATAGATATCTATGCATAATATGATATTATTTAGATATAGAGCTCGAGGACTGTAACGCAAGTGTTGTACACTTCTTTGTTATTTGGATAACCGCTCTGCTGTTGGTGTTATGGCGCATAACACGCCAGACTATAGATATTTATGTATAATATATTATTTCGATATAGAGCTCCAGGACTCCCTCCGGAGCACCCGGATTGTTCTAGAATATTTACAGAACATGGTCAAAGGCTGTGTCCTCCTCGCCATTGCGATACATCCACTGTAAACAGAGCGCTTGGTACCGTGGCCGCAAGCTGCTCAGGGCCACAGCCCCACCCTCCTCCTTGACCCGCCTCTCTCTTCCTCATTTGCATTAAAGCATTAAATCATCCATAAAGTAGCATGCCATGGGAACTTTAAGATCATTCACAAAAGTTTGTTCTCTCACAATTTAAAAGTTGTAAAAGATGTGTAGAATGTCTGTCCCCAGCATAATGTGCCATTCACGCAGAGCAATTTGTGTCTTACTTAGAATCCCAGAAGTGAGAAAAAAAAACAGATTAAATATCTAAAATATGGTGGGTCAACCAACCTTACCAAAAGTCGATTTTGAATGCATCTGTAAATAGGGCTGAGCCTGAATACGAAAATATTTGGAATTTTGTTTGGAAAAAAATAACAAATATTCTAAGCTGTTAATGACGTATTGTGGCCAGCCCAGGCAGTAGACCTCAGGGAAGGTATGAAAAAAGATGTGTTCTTACCTATAGAAGAACAGAAGCCAGCCAGCAGAGAGCAGGAGAAAAGAAGAAAACACAATGAGAGCAGAGCTCGAAGAACATCTGCAAGGATGCATGCATGGATATGTGGAATAAGTGCTGATACAACATAATCACTTATTGATGTCCATACACAACATCCATCAAAATTGACAAAAAACACAAATGACAAACAACTTTGCACCCTCGTACATATCAGATCTCCTCCATCACCACTCCCCCACTCACCGCCTACGCTCCGCTGATGCCAACCTTCTCACCTCCATCACCAAGACCAAGTACCGCACCCTGGGGGACAGAGCCTTCGCCATCGCCGCCCCTACCCCCTGGAACGCCCTCCCTCTGGTCATCCCAAACTCTGATACACTGTTCATTCAAAAGTCAACTTAAAACCTATCTCTTCAGGACCACCTACAACATTTGACAGATCATCCTCCGCCATCTTCCACTCTCTCCCGCTCTCTTAATGTGTTGCCTATTGTTGTGGTGTTGTTTATTTTGTGGGTGTCTGTACTGTCTGTATGTATTCCTTTCTTATTTGTAAAGCGCCTTTGAGTATTTAGAAAAGCGCCTTAAAAAATGTATCAATTATTATTATTATTATTATTAAATGACGCACACACTGACACAACCCCATACACCCACACATACACACACACACACAAACACACACACAGACACACACTCACACACACACACACAAGCACGCACACACACACACTCACACAGAGACACACAGCCACACAATTCAAGGCAATACAGTATAGGCAAGTGGAGTGAGGAGGAGGAGGATAAAGAGGAGGAGGAGGAGGAGGAGGAGGAGGAGGAGAAGGAGAAGGAGAAGGAGGAGGAGGAGGAGGTGAGAGCAAAGGGGTCAAAGGGTCTTGGGGTCTCTCCGAACATCCTGATGACCCCGGGGGCAGTGGCTCCTGCGGGGAACATGGCCTCAAAGGTGGAGGGGCCCCTCCATAGGGGTCCCTCCACCTTTGAGGCCAAGTTTCCTGCAGGTGCCCCTGCCCGGGGCCACATTTGGGTGTGTTCCAGGTGGGGGGGGGCAGGGGGCTCGAGGGTGAACATCTAGGGGTCACAGGCTGCCTCGGACCCCCGGAGGCCTGCCTGTCAGCGCACTGTGTGTCTGAAGGCCAGGCCATTAGGCGGGTGAGTGGATCACCCCTCTGAATCACGCTAATTAATCATCTGTACGCGTGTTTATGTCTGTTTTAATATCAATATGTGCTGGAGAGATGGGGAGAGAGACAGGGAGGAGAACGAGAGAGAGAGTGTGTGTGTGTGTGTGTGTGTGTGTTGGGGGGTTAATGATGATGATAATGATGGTGATAATGATGTCAACACTGGCGCTCCAGCCTCGAAGCCTCAGAGCGTATGGACACCAGGTTGTGAGTGTGTAATAGGGCACAGTTGCGTGCGGGTTCAGGACCCACAGATGTGTACCCCTGAGTGCCAGAACAACCCCTCACCACTCCCAGGGTCACAGGGGGCGGCTATATCCGGGTTCACTGTCTACAACACCGCAGGGCTGGGAGGGAACACACTGGAAGGATCATTGAATCGTCGTTGTCATCATGAACAATCCTAGGGCTTTTACATATTTGGATAAACTAAATATTTATCTGTGATATGATATGATGACCAGATTGTCTCTTTCCATATACGCACATAAACAAGGGTTGGCTCATCTGTTGTTTATCCTCAGAACTCGTCCAGAAACGCATTGGAAGAGAGACAAATTGAGGTTGCAGTGACCACAGAACAAACTCCTCAGCATGGGAAGTAGGTCCATGTGTACACCTGCTACGTGTGTGTGTGTTTGTGCTCCACGTGCTCTGTGTGTTTGTTTGTGTTCTGTGTGTGTGTGTGCTCTGTGTGAGTGTGCTCCGTGGCTGTTTCCCAAAGTGAAGGCTGCAGCCTTGCTAGGACACTTCCTTGCTAGTCGCGTCCTATGGAGATGAGACTAGAGTGCTGGCTCGAGTGCTGCCTAGCGTTTGTAACATTCGGACTTGGGAACGACTGTGGGAGCGCTTCCGCCTCCGCTTTTTAATACTGCGTTTCCGCTTATAAACACATGTGCGCTTATGAATAAAACATGGCGGCAATCAAGCTGATCGATATTTATCTTTCGTCTGTTTGCGGTGAACGCGGTCATGTCTCCTTCGCATGGAGCCTCTTTGAGGAAGTCACAAAAGCTTTGTTGCGGTTGATCGAATCGTCTTTATTAAAAAAAAATCCATTAATTCTTTATAAAAATAGGTGAAATTGTCTGAGAACTTAATTTATGCATCACATTTACAGTATGGTTGATTAATATTATGCAGGGGAAAAAAGACAAAGAAAGTGATGATAAACATGTATTTATTTGGATACATTATATAACTGATCTGATTCATTCATACATACCTACAATCTACCAGTGCTATGAACACATAAGTAAATTATATAAATGACAATTATATACGTTCATTACAAATTACAAACATTGCAAATGATTTGTGGTGCATTCATTTAACAACATTGGACCCCACAAGAGCCTCTCACCGATAGCTATTAATGGCAGTATCCCTTCCACCGGTAAACAAATGTTTGTGCGCCACCCTCAGGCACACAAAAGCCTCAGTTTGCTGGGCTGACCCTAAAAAGATTAAACACAAACATAAATAGGTATACATAAATAATATAATCTTGTGAGCGAGTAAATTGACATTAGTGAAAGTGGTGTTTAACACCTGCGACGTCCATGCAAAATATAGCAACGTATCATTAAGTTGTGAAAACGTTTGAGAAGTGGCTCAGGTCTTTAAGCTTGATTATTTGCATTGATAATGCAACATGATGAATCTATAAAAAGCAATACGGCACAAAATATTTCTGAAAACTTTAATATAACTTCACTTACATTTGAACGTGTACTGCTTTCCCTCTGCCATTTTTAATATCCCGTGCAGCGTGTGAACGCAGAGGATTGTGGGTATTTTCTACTCGTCGAGGATCCAGCGATGCATCCTTGAAAAATCTTGGAACTCTCAAAAACAAAGGACGCGAAAAGGGCGTGAATTTCCGAGTGTTCTCAACATTGGAACAGTGCGGCGTTCTATGACGTAGTGTCCTTAAAAAGGCGGCCGTTGAGCATGCTTCCTTCACATTGGGAAACAGCCCGTGTGTGTGTTTCTGCTCCCTGTGTGTGTTTGTGCGTGTATGTGTGTGTGTTTGTGTGTGTATGTGTGTGCTCTGTTGTGTGTGTTCTCCGTGTGTGTGTGTGTGTGTGTGTGTGTGCTATGTGTCTGTGTGTGCTCCGTGTGTGTGTTTGTGCTCCCTGTGTGCGTGTGTGTGCGTGCGCGCGTGTGTGTGTGTGTGTGTGTGTGTGTGTGTGTGTGTGTGTGTGTGTGTGTGTGTGTGTGTGTGTGTGTGTGTGTGTGTGTGTGTGTGTGTGTGTGTGTGTGTGTGTGTGTGTGCTCCGTGTTTGTTTACCTGCAAGTGTACCACTCTCTTTGATGAAACATCAGTTTCCTTGCAAGTTTGTGCAAGTGAGTGTGTGTGTGTGTGTGTATGTGTGTGTGTGTGCGTGCCCACATGCTTTTGTGTCTGTGTGTGCGTGCGACATGTGTGTGCGTGTGACATCCATGTGTATGTGTGACTAAGAGGGAGAGGTGACGGCGAGGTCCTTCCCGTCCGGGGGCAGCAGCAGAGTGAATGTCAGTGCCTCATCTTCCCCAGCATTGATCTCCGCTACCCCTTCACAAGGCCCGCGGAGCCCGGCCTTTATCAAACCAATGCTGCCCCTCCGCCTCAATACCTCTCCCCGAAGACCCCCAGCAGAAGGGACGTACACACATACATATGCACACACACTCACATACGCACACACACAAAAATATCGATACGCGCACACGCACACTAATTCTAATGTTCACTTTTCTTTCAGATCATCTGAAGGAATTCGCCTTGTTTCAACATTTGGAGGTTAAAATAGACATCAATGCGGCCCCCTCTCTCCTAGCCCATCCAGGTCAACATGGGGGCGTGGCCCAGGGTCAGCATGGGGGCGTGGCCCAGGGTTAAGCATGGGGGCGTGGCCCAGGGTCAGCATGGGGGCGTGGCCCAGGGTCAGCATGGGGGCGGGGCCCAGGGTTAAGCATGGGGGGGTGCGGCCATGCTGCTGGAGCTCTGAGCTCCAGGACTCTGAGCTCCAGAGTCCTGGGATCACACCGTGTGTGTAAGTGTGTGTCAATGTGTTTTTGTGTAAATGTGAATGTGTGTGCGTGTGTGTATGTGTAAGTGTGTGTGTGGTGTGTGTGTGTGGGTGTGTGTGTGTGTGTTTTTGTGTGTGTGGGTTTGTGAGAATGTGTGTTTGTGTGTAAGTGTGAATGTGTGTGTGTATGTGTGTGTGTTTGTGTATGTGTGTGAATGTGTGGGTTTGTGTGTGAGAGAGTGTATGGGAATGTGTGACAGATCATATATGCGTGTATGTTTGTGTGTGTGTGTGTGTGTGTGTGTGTGTGTGTGTGTGTGTGTGTGTGTGTGTGTGTGTGTGTGTGTGTGTGTGTGTGTGTGTGTGTGTGTGTGTGTGTGTGCGTGTGTGTGTGTGTGTGCATTGTGCAGGTCAGGGCTAGGTGGTGATTTATGGGGTGGTCAGCTCCATCAGGCAGGACTTCTGTTCTCTGACCTCTGCAACAGGAGCCAGACTTTCCCTGTCCAAAAAACATGTTTTTTCTTCACTTCCTATTCCACTTTAAGGCCCCGTCCACACGGAGCTGAAATGGGCGAAAACTATCTGATTTCTTTTAATGCGGTTCAGGAATATCTCCGTAAATAAATACTTTTTAATGTACAGTTAGTAATTCAATTCATCAAGGGGCTTTATTTAAAGCTACAAAAAGAATACAAATAAAATAATAAATAAAAAATTCAACGCAACTCTGACGTCCCCCAGCTGGTGGGGGGCTAATGACGTCATCGTTTGCGTTTCAGGCATCCACACAAATCCTAACACGAAACCGTATAGGTCGGGATAGATTTGAAACCACCTCCGAGGGTGGTTCCAGAAAAGTGCAGTTTCGGGCACCAGATTCGCTGGCTCCGTCTGGACGGTCGGCCGAAACGCACAAGACTTATGCGGTTTCACCAAAAAATCGTCTCTGTTTGGACGTCCACTGCTCAACCCCCAAAGACAACAATGTTTTTGCCAATTTAGTCTAGGTTAATTGTTCCTATAGAGACACATGAAATGGTTCATTCATGATAATACACAAGGTGAACACATCATTGACATAAATTTGCCGGACATCATTGAAAAGATTTGTGATCTCCATTTTTTGGTAGACAGTTATCAAAATGTCTGGGAAAATTTGTGCATGTAGTTTTACTAAATGGGCTAATGATCTTCTACTAGTACTACAACGACTAGTACTACTACTGTGCAGTAGAAGCAAAGCAGGACTACTCAAAGCACACATCTTGACTAAAGAAGATCCTCAAAGTAACCTAGGCCGGTAAACATGTCTGGGCAGTTTGGTTTATCTGCTGCTGACTTCAGCAGGAACGGCCTTCACCACCCAGTCCCCATCCTCCTGATTTAACAAACACCTTATTAATTACCTCGTCATTGCAGTGAGAGAGAGAGAGAGAGAGAGAGAGAGAGAGAGAGAGAGAGAGAGAGAGAGAGAGAGAGAGAGAGAGAGAGAGAGAGAGAGAGAGAAGGAGAGAGAGAGAGAGACAGAGACAGAGACAGAGAGAGACAGACAGCCAGACGGACAGACAGAACAGAGATACAAAGAGACAGACAGAGGCAGAGAGAGAGAGAGAGAGGCTAATCTGAGCAGAGGGAATGCAGCGATGGAACAGTCTGAAAATAGACGTATAGGATGTATATATAAAGGCATGATGGACACCAGAGAGAGAGAGTGTAACATCTGCACAGACCTTTTCATTAGCGCTGTGACACAAGGCTGAGGACGCAGCCATGGGAGCTGACGGGAAAGGGGGAGGGGGGGAGGAGGTTTAGGCGAGGGTGAGGAAGAGAGTGAGCATGCACGGCTAATGATAGCACTCACGGATCAGAAGGTATCAACGGTCACGTCTAATGAGATGACATCACCGAGTGTTTTCCCTGCAGACATGTATTTTGATGTTTATTAATTCCATTTCCCAGACTAATTAACAGCGTAATTAGGCAGTGTTTAAGGCTGTTGCTTCCCCGTCTCCTCCGCATGGTGCGGTAGGTGAAGTGTGAACACAAACGGTACACAGATCCGGCCGACCTCAGCAGTGGCTTTTGCTGGCAAGCTACTCAAAAAAAAAACATGGCATGGATGTTTGTGGAATAAATATGATACGTTTTATTGGTTGCTGATCAACACAGTTGTGACTCGGCTTCCTCAGCTGAACTTCCTCCAGGCCGCTGCAGTGTAAACACATGCTAACCACTCATGCTAAGGGCTCATTCAGCGATCCAGCAGGGTAAGATTTGAGCTTGGTGTGGATGAAGGAGCTCTACAGACGATGTGGAATGCAGGATACACAAAGGCCTGGGAAACACTGCAGTAGGCCATGTGCTCATGTACTATTAAATAAATCCCAGACAGGAAATACATATTGCAGAGAGTATGTGCAAAGAATCAGGATGTGGTCAGAGTGTTCTCGCTTTAACGCCCAAAGCAAAGTGAATTCCTCTTCATATTTGTAGCTGCGACCCAAAAAATAAATGGAATCTTCTTTTTTATTTGAGCCAAGCACATGCTACACAAACGTTGCAGGCTGTTACTCGCTTTTTAACTTATTTGGACAGGGAAATTCCACTGTTATTCCACAGTGATCCGTCTCTCCCACACAGCTGTGTGGCTCAACAATACATCCCTTCATATGTTTTTTTACTTGCGTTACTTGAATTAACGTAAGTACCATACTTGATTGCTCACAAGAAGGGATATTCATCTTTCTTGTTTGTTTGCAATGTTAATCGTTCTGATGGTTATCTGATTTGCGTAATACATTAATCACTTCATTTGTAGGAGTTGGAGTGTGATTAATGGATATCTGCTGTAATTAATGAATGAAACGATGTTTCGCTTGTTCATTACCAGGTGCAACCTGACATGATTCCTGATGTAGGCCCTGTAATTTGATGAAAATACAACTGCCAGTGCAAATCCTTTAGCTCATATCTGTCCACATCCATCTCAACATGGATTGGACCACGCCTCTGGTTGGCTGGGTGTCCATGGGCCAATGCTTACCTAAACCCTGACACCCTCACAAGCAGGGGAGCAGCCTGGTTACCGACTGTGGCATGAAACTAATGAACATTTCCCCTTCATTTTAGAAACTTGAGGAAAACTAAGCCAGGACTCAATGAAAAGAAGCAGCTCTTACTCTAAACTGTCAGTAATTACCCCATGGAATGCCCACCATTACCGAGATGGACTGTGGAAAGGACACAAAAATTAGCAATTAGGTAATTGCAGTTGAACGCATCAAGGGGCAACAGCGGGGAATATCACTGACAGTTCCGGGGGATGCTGAATCCATGGGGCTGCTGAGGTAATGATGGAATCATTTAACCTCCCCTGGTGGTCCTAAAGCCATCATCGATGGCTCATTCTGGGAGGACGGGATACTGAGCTGTAGCCCACCTAAAGAAGGTCTACCGTATATATATATATATATATATATGTGCATAACAGTGGTGTGTCTTGTGTGTGTGGCAGCACACAACAGTGCCGTGTTCCTCTGGCTTTAAGGGTCGATGGTCGAGGATTATGAAGAGTCGGCGGAGCGGGCCTGATAGCCGTCCCAGGTGGGCTGTAGTAGCGTGTTGCGGCCCCCACCCTAACGGCATCTATAGTACAGGACCTGGGGCTCGGAGTCAACTGCAGACGGACACGCCGTCTTCACATGTACTCAGACACACGCACACAGACACACAGACACATGCACGCACACACAAACTCACACACACACACACACACACACACACACACACACTGCCCCCTTCAACCCGCAATCTGAATTCATTTGCAGTCGCTGCCACACACACACGCGCAGAAGAAGAGCTGCTGTATTGAAGGTACTGTGGCAGACACAGTCAATGTGAACAATGTGAAATCCCCTTCGTTTTCCCTGCTTAGACTCCCCTCAGACACACCACTCTACTCAGACTGATTCAGATGTGGGTTGTTCTCCATCCCACTTCTTAGCCATTACGACTGGCGTTGGGACCATTGCCATCACATAGAAATCAATCCGATGCGCTCCAGTATATGATCAAATCTGACTCTTAAATGTTGTGTACATGTTTTTATGTGCTGTCTTAATGTCTTGCTATGAGGATGAAAGAGATGTGTAATGCAAGACAAATTTCTGTGTAAACGGACATTAAAGTTTATTTTATCTAATCTAATCTAAATACATTTTCAATCTGCTAAAAGTGGTGATATTACGCCACCAGGTGTGAGTGTGATTAGCCATTACAAGCCGTTTGTAAATCTGCCTTTCCCTGTTTCCCTGTGCCCTAGTGACATCACTAGTGGGCGTGTCCACCTGGATAGCTCAATCCAACAGCCTACAAGGTGGATTGTAGTAAATGCTGCTTATCTATCCATCTTGGTGGACACGCCCACAGTGGTGTCACGAGGGCACAGGGAAAGGCAGGTTTTCAAATGTCTTGTAATGGCTGATTACATTCACACCTGGTGGCACGTCATCACCTATTTAATAACACATCCTTCATGACGTTCAAAAGAAATGCTATATCAATTGAATGTGGTTTATTAAAATACACGTTTTCAGAAATGTTTTCAGAAATGCTTCTATACATTGATTAGTGTTTGACATCTAGGGCGGGTCATACCATCGACCTTATATTGATTGAGACTAAAACGTTCTCATCGATTCAGCCAATGAGAGTACTACAGCAGGTAGCAATCGCGTTGCCATGGCACATGGGTAAACAAATGATAAGGCACCACCACACAAGTTAACTAACGATCGCTGTAGGCTTCAATATCATGCAAGCACTTTGTTTTCTTTTTGTTTTGTTCTACATCACAATTGCATGCTTTAATAAAGTATTGTTTTTACGCACCATTACGAGTCTCGTTTGGTCTAGTTGGGAATTCGAACAAGGGTGATTCACTGCTTATTAGCGCTACTTGGAAGACGCCATTTAATTCATACTGCACCCCCTTATGTATTAAGGATATTTATGAAAAAAGGCACGCATTTGCTTTATATATATATGCTTAATATTTAAGCTTAACCTGGGTAATTTCGCCAGAACATTAGACAGTAGTAGGCTACATGCATGTTGACTAACATTTATTCCATCATTTCCGATTCCCTGCCAAATGAAGTAACAGACCATCTGACTCAACGAACGAATCAAACGAAAGAATCGTGACAGTGAACAGAACTGATAGAACTGATTCCCGGAAAAGAATCGTTTTACCATCCCTAATAATCCCTCATGTGATTAGGGACTCATGTCGTTCACTTTGGGGCTGAAGGGGAGAGGAGGACAGGAGTAGAGGAGAACTGGAGTACAGGAGAGGAGGAGGGGCGGAGGGGAGGAGAGGAGGGGAGGGAAGAGGAGAGAGGAGGAGGGGAGAGGAGGGGAGGGAAGAGGAGGAGAGAGGAGAAGGGGAGAGGAGGGGAGAGGGGAGAGAGGAGAGGACGAGAGGACGAGGAGAGGACAGGAGAGGAGAGGAGGGACCCATCAGCAACTGACCAATGAGACGATGGTGATTGGCCAAACTTCATTATCCCCATGGCTCTGTCTGCACCACCGCACCACAGGAGGCTTTAAGGAGTGTCTTTAAGGAGAGTGTCTCCACGGGGCAAAGGAGCATCCACACAGGACTTATCCGGAATGAGGAAGCTAAGAACAGGTCCTGGTCTCAAGCAAGCGAGAGAACAAGAGAGCTGGTCAGGGGGGGGTCTAGGGGGTTTCAGGGGTTTTAGGGTCTAACATCTAACATGAGCTCCTGGAGGAATAAAACATGGAGTCTCCTCTCCCTCCGTCATCATCTTGCTCTGCTTAGGACCGAGTGAAGAGCTTCTAAGAGCTCCTTCAGGATCCTCAGCCAGTCTGTTGGATCCTCCAAAGACACAGCTGAATGAGAGAGGGAGAGAGAGAGAGAGAGAGAGAGAGAGAGAGAGAGAGAGAGAGAGAGAGAGAGAGAGAGAGATGTAGGGGAAGAGGGATAATGACTTCACACTGGTGAAGCTACGGAGCTACCTTTACTTTCCCATTGCCCCCCCCCCCCCCCCGCATCAGAATGAATGGATGATGTACTTGATCCCTCACGTGATATCGCCATCATGTCTGCTTGCACTCAGCTCTGAACCACGACACACACAGGCTGCGAGAAGAGAGCACATAAAGCCTAGCTCTGCCAGGATTATCTCTAAATCAATACACTGGAAAATATACATGTTCATTTCAGGAGAATAAAACACTCCCAAACACGCACACACACACACATGCACCCATGCATGGAGACGCGCATGGATACACACACACACATGCTTGGACACATGCACGCACGCACGCATGGACACACCCGCGCAGTGCCCCTCACACTGTTTAATGGTTTGCCGTGTCCGGCCCCACTCCCAACAACAGGAGGCCCTCCCTGCTCCCCAGGGCCCCGCCCTCCTCCCTGGGGCCCCCTCCCTCCTCCCGGGGCGCTCTGCCGTGGCTCTCAAACCAGCGGCCCCTGTGGAGTCCTGACCTTCATTTCATCCAGCTCCGCTCTGACCCCGCCGCACCGGGCGGGCTTCCCTCCCTCTCCCTCCCTCCCTCTCCCTCTCCCTCCCTCTCCCTCCCTCTCCCTCCCTCTCCCTCTCCCTCCCTCTCCCTCTCCCTCCCTCTCCCTCCCTCTCCGTCTCTCTCCCTCTCCCTCCCTCTCCCTCCCTCTCCCTCTCCGTCTCTCTCCCTCCCTCTCCCTCTCCCTCCCTCTCTCTCCCTCCCTCTCCCTCCCTCTCCGTCTCTCTCCCTCCCTCTCCCTCCCTCTCCGTCCCTCTCCCTCCCTCTCCCTCCTTCTCCGTCTCTCTCCCTCCCTCTCCGTCTCTCTCCGTCTCTCTCCCTCCCTCTCCGTCTCTCTCCGTCTCTCTCCCTCCCTCTCCGTCTCTCTCCCTCCCTCTCCGTCTCTCTCCGTCTCTCTCCCTCCCTCTCCGTCTCTCTCCCTCCCTCTCCCACCCTCTCCGTCCCTCTCCCTCCTTCTCCGTCTCTCTCCCTCCCTCTCCGTCTCTCTCCCTCCCTCTCCCTCCCTCCCTCTCCGTCCCTCTCCGTCCCTCTCTCTCCCTCCCTCTCCCTCCGTCTCTCTCCCTCCCTCTCCCTCCCTCTCTCTCCCTCCCTCTCCCTCCCTCTCCGTCTCCCTCCCTCTCCCTCCGTCCCTCTCCGTCCCTCTCTCTCCCTCCCTCTCCCTCCGTCTCTCTCCCTCCCTCTCCCTCCCTCTCTCTCCCTCCCTCTCCCTCCCTCTCCGTCTCTCTCCCTCTCCCTCCCTCCCTCTCCCTCTCTCTCCCTCCCTCTCCCTCCCTCTCCGTCTCTCTCCCTCCCTCTCCCTCCCTCTCCCTCTCTCTCCCTCCCTCTCCCTCCCTCCCTCTCCCTCCCTCTCCCTCCCTCTCCGTCTCTCTCCCTCCCTCTCCCTCCCTCTCCGTCCCTCTCCCTCCCTCTCCCTCCCTCTCCGTCTCTCTCCCTCCCTCTCCGTCTCTCTCCCTCCCTCTCCGTCCCTCTCCCTCCCTCCCCCTCCCTCTCCGTCCCTCTCCCTCCCTCTCCCTCCCTCCCTCTCCCTCCCTCTGTCCCCCTCTCTCCCTCTCTCCCTCTGCACCCCCACCACTGTGTTCACAGTGGCTTCATTCATGGACCGATATAAACGCTCCTCCGCTCCCAGCACCACAGCTCTCCTCTCTCTGGCTCACCTCGCCCTCCCTCACACACTCTCCTTAACCTACTCTACCTCAGCCCGTGCATGTGTGCATGCGTGTGTGTGTGCGTTGGCTCGTGTGTGTGTGCGCGTGTGTGCGTGTGAGTGTGTGCCGTCCGCTCGTGTGTGTGTGTGTGTGTGTGTGTGTGTCTGTGTGCGTGCCCTCGGGCCTTGTTTGTCCATGTCAGCTCAGTGTCTTTGGGCGCTGGCTGCGGAGTGGCCTGTGAACACGTGTGCGGCGGGCGCATTAAACAGTAAGCCAATAAAGGGCCAGGCTGATGCGAATTTACTGCTACAATAATCTGCCCTGAGCTCCGTAAGAGATTTACAGGGTGTTTGGGGTCCCTTCTGTGTGTGTGTGTGTGTGTGTGTGTGTGTGTGTGTGTGTGTGTGTGTGTGTGTGTGTGTGTGTGCTTGTGTATTCGTCCCCATTCACGTTTATTCTTTTCCATGTGAAATTGATATTGTGCGGCTTCCCGCACAATATCAATTTCTTGTTTGCTGCTTTATTGTTTGCTTGAATTGTAATGCAGGCATGCATAATGTATCATGGTATTCAGGCCAGGGGCACAGACAGTGTCAACAAGAGATGACATTTACCATGTTTTCAACGACGATGGCCAGGCGAGCTGCTAACTCAAGCATGGTTGGTTAGCATAAAGCGAGCCGGGTTAGCATTAAGCGAACCGGGTTAACATAGAGTGAGCTGTGTTAGCATCAAGCAAGCTGGCTTAGCAACAAGCGGGCTGGGTGAGCATCAAGCGAGTTGGATCAGTATCAAGTGAGCTGGGTTAGCATGAAGCGAGCTGGATTAGCATGAAGTGAGCTGGGTTAGCATGAAGTGAGCTGGGTTAGCATCAGGCTAACTTCAAGCGATCCGGGGTAGCATAGACAAGCTGGGTTAGCATCAAGGGGGTATGTGTTGTACACAGAAATTAGGGAGTGCAGAGTGTTTATGAATGCTGGAACGCTGAACATTGCAACCGCTATGTGAGCCAACACGGGTCTCCGAGGTTAGCCCACCGCTTGACCTGGAAGGCACCTCGCGCAATTTACTAACTGGCATAGAAAACATGCCAGTTAGTAAATGAACACTCAACACTAACACTTTCCAAAGTCACCACAGGCCATAAATATAAAGTAGTTGTGTAGTAACTAATCCATTTTGCAATCTTGCTGTACATAGAAAGTTCTGACCCACCCTAAGTACAACAGTCACTAGTTATAGGGAGTTCTATCGAACACCTGATTGATTGATGATCTCACCAAAAGGACATTGTCTCGATGGGTATTGGATGAGTCCTGTGACCTATGAGCACATGAATATCTGTGAAGTCACAGTTTGAACAAAACAACTGCAGAGAAGGGTGAGAACCGGCTCCAGGACGCAACGTCCATCATAACGGACTCAAGTAGGTCAGGCCCGCCGTGCGGCTGTAGGGAGGCAGGGTGGGCCTGGTCCTGGGGACCGGACCACTCTGATATCAGGGGAGCAGGGGGGGCCTGGTCCTGGGGACCGGACCACTCTGAGATCAGGGGAGCAGGGGGGGCCTGGTCCTGGGGACCGGACCACTCTGAGATCAGGGGGGCAGAAGCTCCCCCTGTGCCCGGGACAGAGATGTGAACAGGGCAGCACAGATGGCAGGACTAGTTCAGCGGCATCCCAAAGTGGGATGGCGCACACACACATGCACACGCACACGCCTCCAACATGCAAACGCACACACACAAACACAAAAACACACACACGCACTGACAGATAAAGCCAGTCCAGAGCCATACGCCAGCAGGTCCCCGAGGTATGTTTGATGAAGAGCGCGTGTTTGCCGGCGACCCTGCTGTCCTTGCGCGGCTCCCTGGTGTAATTATAGCTCTTAAAGATGAAGGATCACTCAATGTTAATTAATCAATTGACAACACACCAGGGACGGGGAGAGAGGGCCACACACAAGCAGGTGTTGGTGGTGTTTCGTTTCTAAAGCAGCCGTGATCCATTCTGAGATAGGTGGTGGCGATGAAAAGTGTGGGCAAGGGAAGAAATATGATCCACAGTTACTCCAAATTCAAAGGGCGGTCTATTTGGGGGACCCCCAACTAACAATAAATCAGAAACGACTCTGATATTCACTTCTCGGAACAAAAGATGTTCTGAGAATAACTAATGTAACTAAAGTATGGAGTCTTTCCGTTTAATAAGCCAACAGAGGCGGGGAACTGTTGTGTCTAAGAAAATGTTAGGTGAGGTGAATTGCTCTTTTATACTGTTATCCTGTGTGTGAGTGTGTGTGTGTGTGTGTGTGTGTGTGTGTGTGTGTGTGTGTGTGTGTGAGTGTGTACGAGTTTGTGTGTGTGTGTTTGTGGGTTTGTTTGTGTGTGTGTGTGTGTGTGTGTGTGTGTGTGTGTGTGTGTGTCTGTGTGTGTGTGTGTGTGTGTGTGCGAAACTCATTCTGAAGTGGATGTAGAGGCGGCATGCGTCTCCATTGCCCAGCGGCTGCTTCTGACCCGTTGCTAATCCCCCGTCTCCCCCCTGACTCCCCCACCTCCTCACACCTTGACTCTGGCCCCCTCTTAGCCACACATTGAACACTGCGCACATCCTCACATGTGGTGGCTGGGGAAGCAGCAACAGTCAAGTTATTGAGCGTTCTACATAATTCTACATAATACATAATTTGACCCAATCAATAAAAATAGGATGATAATAATAATATTTTATTTTTGGCGCCTTTCAATTCACCCAAGGTCATAAGCATAAAATAACAACAAAGCATAAAATAACACCATCAAACGATAAGTGTAGTTATTCTGCTCGCCACTATCCAAGACTATTGTGGACCGCACTAATCAAAGACTAGGGAGACAAAGTCTAAATGTAGACACATCCAAACTGTAATTAGCAATGAAAATACCCTTGCGTAGGTAATGATTGTTTGACAGTGTGTGTGTGTGTGTGTGTGTGTGTGTGTGTGTGTGTGTGTGTGTGTGTGTGTGTGTGTGTGTGTGTGTGTGTTTTTGTGCACACATCTGTGAGATTGTGTGTGTGTGTGCGTGTGTGTCTGTGCCAGCTGGAAAATATGGGGTCCGAACAGTCTTATTAATAATGAATGCACAGAGAAGGATTCACAAATGTATTTTGTGATTTATATATAAATTACTCTCTTCTCACAAATACATTTCAATGCACTCACAAATGGATATCAGTATGTATAAATGTAAAATAAATCTATAAACAAAAATAAGTTTCACAAACACATTTCTGATCCACACACAAATGTGTCTTGTTTTAAATAAATGTAATATAAATCCATAAATATATTAATTAAAAAAATATTTGCAATTTTCATCAAAAATGTATTTGGATTTTGTTACATTTATACACAAACTGTTAAACTTGAATTAACAAGACGCTTTTCATTTGTGAACTTGTTTGCATTTGTGTGTGAACTGGACTGTATTTATATGTGGATTTTTGAGACTCTCCTGACGTGGTTGGATTCACAAATGCATTTTTTTCAACAAGGAACTCTCTGTAGCCAATCAGATGCCTCCCTCGTTTTCAGCCAATCACCTGGCTGCAATTCCGACCTCTGAGTCCAGCCTCCGAGCCTCCCGGTTCCCTCGGTCAAATGTCTACGGGAAATAACATGGGTTTTTTGTATGATCGTACATAACAATCTCTAGGTGGCGAAGAAGTAAAAGCTGCATCACATTTTGAACTAAACACTTTTTCCATCTAGCTTCGACTTGATTTTGGGATTGTCGGTGCCGTTAAAGTAGTAAACGGCACTGACAATGTAAAAACCCAGTCACTGCAGTCATGTGATTGGCTGAAAACGAGGGAGGCATCTGATTGGCTACAGAGAGTTCCTTGTTGAAAAAAATGTGAATCCAAAAAACATTTGTGAATCCAGCCAGCTCAAGAGAGTCTCAAAAAATCCACATATAAATACAGTCTAGTTCACACACAAATGACAAGTTCACAAATGAAAAGCGTCTTGTAAATTCAACTTTAAGTTTGTATATTAATGTAACAACATCCAAATACATTTTGATGAAAATTGCAAATATTTTTTTAATTCATATATTTATGGATTTATATTACATTTATTTTAAACAAGACACATTTGTGTGTGGATCAGAAATGTGCTTGTGAAACTTATTTTTATTTATGGATTTATTTTACATTTATACATACCGATATCCATTTCTGTGTGCATTGAAAAGTATTTGTGAGAAGAGAGAATAAATTTGTGAATCCTTCTCTGTGCGTTCATTATTAATGAGACTTAATTTAATTTGCAGTAATTTGCATTGTGTGTTTGTGTGCGTGCGTATGCGTATGCATGTGCACATGCGCGTGTTGGCTTGTGTAATTTGCAGTGTGTGTTTGTGGCAATGTGTGTGGCAGTGTGTGTTTGTTGCAGTGTGTGTTTGTTGGCTTGTGTGTGTGTGTGTGTGTAATTGCCTGGTTCTTTGTGCTTCCTTCTACCCCTGCAATTAGCCCTTTAGCAAAATGCAGCCTAACACACACACACACACACACACACGCACACACACACACGCACACGCACACACACACACACACACAGTGTATCAGTATGTGTATTAGATGCAAGGGAACATGGGGTTTTCCCAGCACAGCTCCAATCCATCAACACTTAAACAAATACTTTAAATCTCTGTCGATATTCTGTTTATTCTGCCCACTGTAGACCCCTCATTTATTTACATTGCTGATACATTGACCAGTTTTTCTTTCTCTCAGCACAAGCGGCGTGATGGATGGCTGGACGGGACCAGGAAGTGATTTGGTGATTTAAGACCCAATCCTGGCCCTCAAATTGGTTCTTGGCGAGCGTAATACATCAAAGGGAATTAAAAGGTGATTGCTATGTGGACAGTTGTGTGTGTGTGTGTGTGTGTGTGTGTGTTTGTGTGAGTTTGTGTATGTGTGTTTGTGTGTGAGACTAGTGTCTGTGTGTGGGTATTTGGCGTGACAGCCACAGATTGGGGGTATAGGACATGTGCACACACGCACACACACACACACACACACACACACACACACACACACACACACACAGAACCCCAGCTGAATGTGGATATGTGGAAGAAAACAAGGGGAAGCGGTGGACGGCAGGAATAGATTGAGAAAAGGTTGGGGTGTTAAACTCTCATTGACCTTTCCCTTATCTCAACTTCCATCCACACGCACACACCGAGGGCCAAGCACACACACATCCTCCACCACCCAGCGCCCTGGGTACTGAGGGATGGGCCACTTGGTCTGTCATCATGGTGTCATCCCGGACACACAGGATGAATGAATATCTAGAGCAGGGAGGGTGGGAGAGAGAGGGGGAGAGAGAGAGGGGGAGAGAGAGAGGGAGAGAGAGAGAGAGGGAGAGAGAGAGAGAGAGAGGGGGAGAGAGAGAGGGAGAGAGAGAGAGAGATAAAGGTCTACTACATGACCAGAAAATGAGAGCTCTTTGAAAGGAGGTCCTAAATGTTTAGCAAAAAGTGGTGTTCTCTTTTCTTCAGGGTTGGTAAAAACAGTTTGACTTGTGATAAAATGGTACAAATGTGTGGCATTAAATTCTAGACTGTAAACATACGTTCATATTTGTGTGCAAATATTGAATGATTTTGTCATTGCCCTCATCCAGTATTTTCTGACACACTCACCAGTGAACCCAGTAGTCTTGAACATAGTTATCGATGCCAGCTCTCTGTTACAAAAATAACACGGTCATTTAGAAAGCCGGAGTAAAGCCCTAGTTTGAGAACGTCGTACAGGCCTCAGTACTCCAGTGGAGTTGTTTTTGTGGCGTTGAAGTGCCGTAAGGAGAGTGTTCAGACATTACCAAATGGATGTTTGGGCCGACAGGCTGCGTGTCTGTCGGTCTCTGCTCTAGTTTGTTGCTGCGTCTGACAGGGGAAGCTGCTCGGACTACTAAGTACCACACCGCGGTGTGGAGCATTTCATACACAGAGTAGGCTAGCCCACAGTGGTGAAGAGCTGGGGCTTCGCTGCACGCTGAGAAACAAAGGTTCTCTGTGCCTTGGAACATTCACTGGGTCCATATCAGCAGTACATATGTTGTGCTTGTTTAGTAGGGAATGAGTTACGAGTTAAGTGTGTCATCAGTGAACCCCTCAGGGATTTGTAAATGTAAATAAATAAATGGACTGCATTTATATAGCGCTTTTCTAACCATTGGCCACCCAAAGCGCTTTACAATATTGCCTCACGTTCACCATTCACGCACACATTCACACACCGACGGCGGAGTCAGCCATGCAAAGCGACAGCCAGCTCGTCGGGAGCATTTAGGGTTAGGTGCCTTGCTCAAGCACACCTCAACACTCAGCTATTAGGAGCCGGGGATTAGACCAGCAACCTCCAGGTTACCAGCCAACCTGCTCTACCTCCTGAGCTACTGCCGCCAATTTTAAAGTTTAAATTTACAAAAAAAACAATAAAAACTGCACAGTAATATATTATTTAAAATGCATATATTCTGCGCTGTTAAATTGAAGGGCAGAATAGCAAAGATTATGTCTTCTTGCAAGATGACATTCCAGATATGCAAATAAATTAGCATATGGGAGTGTAGAGTCATATACAACTCTGAAAAGAGTTCGCTCCTGACCTAAAAACACATTGAAGAGGACGGAGGATTTCCTGTGTCTGATGAGTCCATTTGCGTTTCCTGCACCTGTCCCCCATCATCAGGCCCAGGTCCTGAGCAGCATAACCACTAGAGACAAAGTGACAAAGTGCCTCTTCTGTTGCCCCGGGAACTGAACTCCTCTTCCAGAAATAGATCAAATACACAACCATAGCATGCCATTGTGTTTGTGTACACAAAACAAGTGTTTTCATAATTAATCGACAATTGAAAGTCACATGTTGTGTTTGACCGAAGCCCCGATCAACTGTAAACATATCGGATACGTCTGCCATGACAGGCAGGGAACTATCTTGTAACTGGTAACAATCTTTGAATGCATTTTTAAATCATTATATAACTTAAGGTGGTACATTTCAAAAGACTCCCATGCATTGTGAGGGAAGCATGAGAGAGAGGCAAGGGGTTATATTTGAAATGAATCAGAATGTAAAGGTTGAACGAGGCTAAAACTACAGTATCTCCCAGCACATTATTCCATTATCCCTAACATGGATGGAGGTTCTTTATACTGATTTAAAATAAATGAATTTGGTATTAAATCATTTTTTGATAGATTGTCCTATTCGCAAGATGTAATCAGGTACTCTCATAAAAGCCATGGCTTTTCTCTGTAAGACATTATTCAAATGATTTCGAAGATCTTTAAATAAGTCTCCTATATATATATATATATATATATATATATATATATATATATATATATATACCTGACTACATTATATAATCAGCCAGTGAAGTCTAGTGGTGAGGGGTGTGCATATTTCCAGACAATCACACGGCTAGATCCTCATCATCCTTTTAAACTAATGCACAATATATCCTCAACTCAATAACGCTATTACCTCCCATTATAGGCTCTATAACCCTATTGCCTCATAACATAGGCCTGCTCCATAACCCTATGACCTCACAACTAGCAGGTAACAAGATGTCACTCCCATGGCCATGCTAGCAGCCATGCTAGCGGCCATGCTAGCGGCCATGGTAGCGGACATGCTAGGGGAATAATGCACCTGATATTCACCGACACAGTTGCTATATATGATCGATATAAAAATAATTTTTCAGTTTATATCTTAATTACAACAAGACCACAACAAATAGTGTGAGGTACAAGTTTGGATGTGGAGACTCAATGGACTCCAACCCTGTAGACTTTAAAGAGCACCTATTATGCTTTTTCGACTTTTATGACCTATAAACGTTGTTATAATGATTTATAGTCATGTTTAACCATACTAAAGTGTCAAATAATGACGTACATGCGTTTAGACGTGTTCCCTGCTGACCGTCTGGGGTTGCTGTGCAGCGCACTAAACACTAGGGACACCAGTCGCGATTCACTTGTTCAAATTTACGGGATTTATCTACGTAGAACAATCCGGATTTTCCATGTATGGTAATGCCCTTCGCAGGTCTTCCGGAAGGTTACCAATCACAACGGAGTGGGGTTGGCAGGAGAGGGGGCGGAGAAGGACGAAGCTGAGTGTTGACAGAGAATACTGAAAGCGCCCAGATGAGAGGAAGAGTTTCCCGAAAATCTGCATTGTTTTTTGGGCTGTGATTCGTGTCAGGTTGCTCTTGTCACGATCCTACTGTTGGGTAATGTTAAGCTGGTGGGTAACTGGTTGTCGTGCTAACTGTGGGAGTGGCTCCCTGATTGGCCTTGTTTAAGGTCACCTGAGCGATCAAAGATGGGGGACAGAAGCAAGATGGTGTCTGGATAGACAGCATGGTGCCCAGACTTGGTTGCACTCAGAAACCATAAGACTTTGTAAAACCTATTCGCCCTTATACAAGGACAGTACCAGGATTAGAGATTCCTACAGGGAATGTGACCACTTCTTTGTCGTGTATGTCTGTCAAGTGTCCGTCTATGTTATATGTCAAACAATAACCCAACGGGACAGGCTACCGTTTACCCCAACGCTTGGGCTATCACTCAACAAGAGAGAGAAGGACCAGAGCTCGCCAGGAACCCAGGTGAGTCACTGCACACGTGGCCGGAAGCTAGTTGCCTGCCAGCTGTGGTTTTTTACCACTCATGTGTCTTGACTCCTGCCTAGACAGAGAGCCGTTTTGAATATTCAGTGGGGTTGTGACACTCTATAGGAGTCATTAATAAGAAATTAAGACCGGGAAAGTAGTATAATAGGAGATCTTTAAAGATCCCCAAGTGGGAATTAGTGGACTATTCCACTCCTAGGTAGGCCCCACTCCCCAGCAGCATACCTCCACCTGACGTAGCTCACTGCATTTGATGTTGTGGTATCATTTGTTTTGGCACACCAAATCTTTATCAACCCAATATCTGCATGATCGGGTCCATTGTGAGTGAGAGGGTCTGGTTGCCTAGTGACAACCAGGGAAGATAGCTGTGCCTGAAACGCAGACAGCAATCACCGTCCTCCGGATTATAAATGCCATTTGTAAGTCTACTAAAAGTCTTCTAACTAATTAGGGGCATTTTGGTGAAATGTCAGAAAAATGATTCCTCGACAACATAAGACAAAAATTAAATGAAGAAATATGACTGTTTCCAATTTGATTGACCGAAACAATAAAGTGCACAAAACAGAATATAAGAAATGTTTAGCTTGCTGCCCGTATCTTCTAAGCCTTGACAAGGTCAAAGGGAGAAATCCAAGCTTCCATCCCAGATAGCCTTCAGAGGCAGCCTCACACACCAGCCCTTTAGCTGCTCAACACACACATGGACTTACAAGCCTGCTCCTTCACGGTCTAACAGTCGTACAGCCTGCTGCTTCACAGGGAAACAGTCATACATCCGGCTGCTTTACGATGAAACAGTCATACAGCCGGCTGCTTCACGGTGAAACAGACGTTCAGGCTGCTGTTTCACCTGCTGCTTCACGGTGAAACAGTCGTAAAGCCGGCTGCTTCAAGGTGAGACAGTCGTACAGCCGGCTTCTTCACTGTGGAACAGTTGTTCAGGCTGCTTCCTTTTCTCAACCACTGTCACATCCTGCTCAAATGAGGTATGGAGAAAATAATCCTTTGTCGAGAAGTCTGGTCAAACTAATTAATAATTCATGTTTGATGGAGTCTTTTTAATATTTCAGTCATAATTAATATGTCGGAGCATCGCTTCCCCTCGGAACAGGAAATCACACTCAACATAACAGACAAATGAGACGCAGGGTTCTACCCTGTTCTGGCTCTGTATGAAACACACACACACTAGCACGCACACACACACACACACACACACACACACACACACACACACACACACACACACACACACACACACACACACACACACACACACACACACACACACACACACACACACATTCAAACACACACCTTGCGGTATAAAACACAAAGATCCTAAAGGGCATGGGTCTGGCCTATCAGTCAGAATGCCAAGTGTGTGTGTGTGTGTGTTTCTGGGTTTGTGTGGGTGGTGTGTGTGTGCCTGTGTGTGTGTGTGTGTGTGTGACTGGGGAGCAGCAGTTTGAGCCAGGCGACAGAAGACATAGAGAAGCATGAAGAAAAGGTGTCCGTTCAAGTGAAGCAGTGAAGTTCCCAGTTCTCCCAGCGTTCCACAGCTCGTACAAATGTAGTTAGTGAGGGGAGAGGGAGAGGGGGAGTCCTCTCACCTCATGGAGGGAGAGTCCAACACACGGGCTGATCTCAGGTCTGTCCTCTCACCTCATGGAGGGAGAGTCCAACACACGGGCTGATCTCAGGTCTGTCCTCTCACCTCATGGAGGGAGAGTCCAACACACGGGCTGATCTCAGGTCTGTCCTCTCACCTCATGGAGGGAGAGTCCAACACACGGGCTGATCTCAGGTCTGTCCTCTCACCTCATGGAGGGAGAGTCCAACACACGGGCTGATCTCAGGTCTGTCCTCTCACCTCATGGAGGGAGAGTCCAACACACGGGCTGATCTCAGGTCTGTCCTCTCACCTCATGGAGGGAGAGTCCAACACACGGGCTGATCTCAGGTCTGTCCTCTCACCTCATGGAGGGAGAGTCCAACACACGGGCTGATCTCAGGTCTGTCCTCACCCCATCCTGCCCCAGCATTGAGGGCTTGCAGGATTAGTGCACTCTTTGCGTTAGCAGACATCTCCAGGTCCAGCCCTCACGATAACTCATTTAGCCTCACTGCTCCTCTGGTGTTTAAAATGGGTCACACCAGGCCAGCTCTCCTCCTGGTTTATAGCTGAGCAGTGGTGAGTGGTGCCGTCATGCATTCATGACGTCATGCGCTCTTCTTTAATGAAGAGTATTCAAATGCGTTTGGAATGTGGTTAGTGTGGCAGGCTGGCACTAGATGTTTATTTAATCAGACTTACATCAGAGTGGGGCCAGCAGAGTTATGGGAGATGAATAAACTATTTGTTTGGCCATCTTCCCTTTGAAACATGAATATTTTTTTTTGGGGATACAATGTGTTGCAGTCTCATTCCAATCAAGATATAGTTTAGATAAAATATCAAATAATATATATATAATATTTTTTTGTAATATTCAGAACCTTTTTTGGGAATATAACATTCACTCTACTTAGATTTCTACTGCTACTGCATTTTTTAATTGGTTTTTAAATAAGGAAACCAGAACCTTCCTGACCAACTGCATTTGAAATGAGACCGGACTCTTGTCCCTATCCCTGCATCTGGAGTGTGTGAGGACCAGTCAAGAGAACCGTCATTAAGGTTTTAGGGCCTCAGAGTGACCTCAGCCTTAAAGTGAACCCTTATCAAGGAGGGAGGAGGGAAAGGGAGGGAATCAGAACGTGTTTTTAAAAAAGTGTGGGGTGTCGGTGCTTGATGATATCATTAATCATCTCATATAATATCACTCAATCTCCCCACAATGCAAAACATAAAAAAATGTAACATACTAAAATCAATTCTGGCCTAGATCAAAGTGGGCTAATGAGGGTCTGATGTGTTAGCTGATATGAAAGAAAATTGCATTATTTATCAGTTGCAGACTCAAAGGCTGACATTTTATTGTGTGTGTGTGTGTGTGTGTGTGTGTGTGTGTGTGTGTGTGTGTGTGTGTGTGTGTGTGTGTGTGTGTGTAGGTGCGTGTCTATGTGCGTGTGTAGGTGCGTGTCTATGTGCGTGTCTATGGGGATGATCTCCTGTCTCCCTGGTCGTGGTCGTCCATGACTCCCAACGTTTTGACAGTCTCTGTATAGTTTGAGGGGAGTAGTGGGGAAGACCAGATAAATGAGAGCAGCACCAGTGTGAAGGCCTGTTGCTCTGAGAGAGCAGCCCTAACCGCGAGCTAACCCATTGATCGGTCTACCTGCGACGACCAGCAAGAAGAACAGCCTTCCTTTATCCCCTCAGATCCCCGCACAGCCCAAACAGCGATGTCACCAGCAGACACTGTAGTACTCAGTGCTCACAGTGTCCATCCTCACCCAAACGCCTTGAGACACTGCTCTCATCTCCCTTCTCCTCCCCCCTCCGTCTCCCCCTCATCCCCCATCCTCTGCATGAGTGCAGAGCAACCAGGCAGGAGAGATGCAGTAAAAAACATTCCTCATATCCAATTATTGCAGAGAGATATTGCCTGTACGGAAAATGGTAACAAACATGGCGGAGCTGCGTTGGCAGATGGGCAGCAGGTCCGGTTCTGAGGGAGGGCCAACAGCACTGCTGGGTCCTTCTATTACAGCCTTTGTACCGTGAGCACAGCACTACAGTGGTGCACTGATAACACACGCACACATGCATGCACACACACACCGGACACACACACAGACACAGATACACACGCACACATACACGAACACACGCACACGCGCACACAAAAATGCGGTTAGAGGAGATGGAGAGGGATGGAGAAAATACCCTCTAGCACCAACACCATCATGACTGGGTAACACCCAGGAGCAGTGTCACCATTAGTCAACGCTGTTAATCCACACACACACACACACACACACACACACACACAGAGACGCACAAACGCAGAATGCAAACTAATGGGCGAGCACACATACACACACTTTAAAATAGCTCCATATTTTCCAGCCTGATGCTATGCTAGTTTCCTGTTCAAGAAGGAAGCGGCAATCATAAAACACTCAGTGTAGAGCTACACTTTCATACCACACAACACTATGTATCTACAGTGTGTAGTATGACCTCACTATCATACCGCACAACACTAATGTATATAGAATGTGTAGTATGAGTACACTAATATACCACACAACAACATTTGGTCCGTTCCGTTTCATCAGTTGAAAAGGGGAGGGAAGTGGTTCACGGTTTGAAAACCGTCTCAGTTCCACCGCACGCCGTTTCCTGGAAATGACCACGGTGGTACGATACACACCTAGCCTGGGACGCTGAGAGGGTGATGAGAGGTCAGCCACGAGGCGGGACATGATGTCACTGTGGGGACACCTCTTCTCATCACCTCTATGAGCAACAGCACACCCAGACACACACACACACACACACACACACACACACACACACACACACACACACACACACACACACACACACACACACACACACACACACACACACACACACACACACACACTCACACATCTAGCACCGCAGAGAACCGGGAACTTTAAGGACATGTTGACGGATGGTACAGTGAATCCTCATCTTAGACTCAATTAGAGAAATAGTTTGGCAAATGAAAAGAATATGAGGGTTTATTTAAATTAAATTAATTGAAATCCTTGTGAACATAAGGTAACACGGTCAAGCAGAACCCCAGCGTCGGAAAACACGGAGACAGCTAAGGCTTCTCCGTCACTCACAGCGAGCGGGAGAGGGAGATGATCCGGAACGAGGAGGAGGGTTAAATATACTCCTCAGAGCGTCTTGTGAAGTGTGCAGCTCGCTGCTCACCTCGGGGTGCACCTTCACACCCAACAGTCACATATAGCAGCGCACACAGGGAAAACAATTAAAAAGAGGCATGAAGTAAGTTGACACGCCTCTCTCGCTCCGCTCCCGGCTACCTTCACGGTGCATCTCCACATTGTCCCGTTGCTGTTGGCCCCCTGCCACTCAGAGCCGTCCTCAGTGCCGCTACACTCACACCTCATCATTTGCGATGAATCCATTAATACATAGTGCGGGAGCGGGAGAGCAGCAGCGCTATGGAGCGCGTTTGGGGAGAAGTTTTAGGCAGGAAACCTTCAAGTTATGACGTTTTGAAATTATATATTTTTTATTTTCACTCCAATGAAGTCTCAAATGTTTGGTGAAAGTCACCCCTTCGGTCTCTCTGCCCTCGATGTGATCTTCCCTTGTATTTCTTTCTAATGCATAAGTTGTTGTTGTGGAAAATTGCTAGTAAATAGTCTAATGTATACATTCTATTCTCATAATAGAATGTATGTCCCGTTAAAAGCTCACCTCATACAACTCAAAAGCCCCCAAGTGTAATGATGAGATGATAGCACTCTCTAATTTCCACTTCTTCGTCCTCATAAATCTGAGTTTAGTGAGTCAAGGTGTATGAGTAGCCGAGGGAGGCTATAAAAGCCTTCATGGAGATTGCAATAAAACCTATATTAAGCAAAGATGTACAAATATTATATATAGAGATATTAGTGCTGTCAGTTTAACGCGTTATTAACGCAAACCAAATTTAACGCGTTAATTTTTTTTATCACGCGATTAACGCTCTTTTGGCTTGGCAAACGTTGTCGTTTTTTCACCTGCTGTCTAGCAACAACTAGTCACGTTAGAAAAACGACAACACCATACCATATCTAGCTACACCGGAAACTAAACAACAAGCACGCCGCACAAACTTGTTGGGGCAAGCAAGGTTACGGAGCGGGTGAAAAACTTAAAAGAGTGTGTGTGTGTGTGTGTGTGTGTGTGTGTGTGTGTGTGTGTGTGTGTGTGTGTGTGTGTGTGTGTGTGTGTGTGTGTGTGTGTTTGTGTGTCACTCTGTTCGAGCCTGCACGAGAGTTCAATGTTGTCATTAGCTGTTACGTCCTTCTGACCAATCAAGGCCCACCTGGGCTGTCCCACTTCAGGAGGGGCCGCTCAGTTACTCCCCTCTAGACAAAATCGACTTGGTTGCGACATTGACAGTTTGTGAGTGTTGCGACTGTTGAGTGAGTGAGAGGTTGCGGGCGCACTGCTCAGGCTGCCGGACGGCGCTGCAAGGAACTTTTACAAACGCAATAGTCCCGCAGTAATCAGCCCGACAGCCCCGAAATGCTAACGGCCCACCGACTCTCCCGATTACCACTCCGCCACCGTGTGTGTGTGTGTGTGTGTAGGCGTTATTCGATAGCCTGGTAATGTATATAGGCCTACGTATGGTAGGAATATTCATACTGGTTTAAGTAATAAATGCTATAGTATTTCCCATCTTTGCTGAGCAAGGGTTTTGTTCGAAAGTTCAGTGAGTGAAACAAATAAAAGCCCGGGCTATTGAAGTTTTACGGTAGGCCTACCACTGTCATGCACCTGATGTCAAGTGGACCGGGTTGAATTCACTGCAGGTCACTCTTCTTATATCCATCTTACCAAATAAATTGTCTTACTGTCCTTCTCAACACTCTGATCTCACTAAAAGGCTAGCAGCACGAAATCAAGGGATATTTAGAATAGAAAAAAATGTCTGGAGTTAACTATGACATTAATGCGATTAATCGCGATTAAATATTTTAATCGCTTGACAGCACTAATATATATATATATATATACATGCAAACGGTGGCCTTTACTACAATTACCCAGTGGTGGAGTCTTCAGGGCCTGGTCCGCGGGCTGACCCAGGTCTTAAGTGCATCGCGTACCATGATATGAGTCTGCATCTTAGAATCAGAAACATTATTTTGGAGTGGTTGGGCTCTCAGCACAAATTGAAGATGATATTTTGAAGAGGCTGAAACAGTGATTTAAAAGATAGATTCATTTAGTGTGGCTTGAAGATACAGGTGGACAAAGCGGGCCACTTGATGCTAATACCGGCCCTTTGAGTCCTTAACAGATGACAGGGCTAGTCAAGGACTTTCTGAAAGGTGTGGAAATATTATCATGGCCGTAAGAGCATCAAATCGATTTATTTTTCCTACAGTGAGTCGATTTGATCTTGCATTAGGCACGCACCCGGAGAAACAATCACGGAGAGTAGTCATATAATGCATCACCTCTTACACCTCGCATGGACAGCTCAATCGGTTGATCCTGTTCATTTAATCATGGGAACCCATGACAATGTGCCAGACACACACACGCACGCACGCACGCACACGCACACACACACACACACACACACACACACACACACACACACACACACACACACACACACACACCTGTGGACGTAAGTGATGCCAGGACAAGGTTAAGTGAGAGGAGCCACTCTTTGTCCTCCTGTCTCTGGCCGGGTTCATGGTTTGAGTTGATTACATTTGTTCTGTTGTGTGTGTATTTGTGTATCTGGTTGATGTGTTTATCGTAATAATAAATATGTTAATGTATGTATGTATTTAGGTACATGTAATAATGCCTAAACATCTTTTTTATAACTTAAGATAAATAGTAATGATAATACAAAATATATGTTTGCATTATATGCTTGCTATATAATTTTAAATATTTTCAAATGCAAATTGTTCTGAATTTATCCTGGAGAAACAAAATGATATGCTATCAACTGTGAAAAGGGACGATTAGGCCCTTTAATAATCAGACAGTCTCACTTCTTTACACTTTGTACATGGGCAGCCTGCTAAAACCACTTGATTGCCCTTGGCTAATGGAATTGCTTTCTGCTCATGAGTGAAACCACTGGACAACATATCATCATTTTCCATCTCCATTCAGCCACTCAGGGCTCTTTCCAGAGGGCTGAGAGCTCGCTGGTGAGGCTCGGAAAGGGAAATGGCCATATGCGTCCGACACAAATGAGCCTCTGTGCCTTCCCGATTGCGGCCCTTGGCATAGCGGAACGTACTGGCACATGGTAACAGGACTGGACATGCTGTGGTGTGCAGCTATCTGAGGACAGGGTTGTAGCTAGCAGGTATTTTATGAACGTACAGCAGAGGGAGGTGGAGCAGTGACGTGGTTCTTCTGCTGAGCTAAAACATGATCCTTCAAGAGAGTTCCGGAACATTGCAAGGGGGTTCTTTTTGGTTTTCTATCGGATTCTGGGTGGTTGCTAAAGAGTGTTCTAGGTTGCTTCTGTGGTGCTCTAGGTTTGTTGCTAGGCTATTCTAGGTGGTTTCCAGGGTGTAAACACAATTGCTTTTAAAAAAATGAATTGAGCGATCACTCTGAGGAGCTCATTTCATGTACAATATGTCCCTGGGGAGTAATGATTCCCCACAGAGTTTATCGATTCTGAACCATTCTAGAACATCTACAAATCTCCCTTGTGTGTAACTGTGAGTTTACCAGTTTAAAAGTAGGGATGCACGATAATTAAAGGTCAATACTTCCACTGTCCTATCCTTCCCAGGGCGGTGCTCTGTAGCTCATGAAGTCATTGTGATCGAGCATTACGTCAGGTGATCGAGTATTCAGGTCCATGCGTAAGAGCTCAGATCAAACTTTCAATGGTCACGGGTTAAACCAGCATCACAACACACACTCAGGAGATCTCCTACATGGCAGCATGTTACTCCTGCTGCTTTGTAGCGCGATACTCAACCTGCAATAAACCGGTTTAACACCACCGCCCTGTGTCCTGGAGAAGGAGGAGCCAGTAAAAGCCACCTGGGTGGAGTGAGGCAGCCATCTAGGTGCTCTTTAGCATGGACATCGCTACAACGCCATAAACTGCTTGTCGTGGGGTTAATTTGTCCTTGATCCAATTGAGGTTCAAGCTAGGCGTAAAACTTGTTTGAGAATTTAGTTACAAAAACTGCAGCACTGGCCAACAACAATGACAACGGAAACTGACATTAAACAAATACACTTACTCTTGATCTTGTCAACTGTGACTTAGCCATCACCTAACCATTCCTCGTGCCCAATGAACCCATCCAGGCTTAAATAGACAAACCCTTTTGGTGAGCTCTATCTCCACCCCTCTCCCTTTAATCCGGTGGCCTGCCCCGGCATGATCCATCACATCAATACAGGAAGTGGATGCGGTGCGCAATGGCCTTATAATGCGGGAGAACACTGGTCGGCGAATGAATGGAAGTATGCACAGACTAGATGTGTAAGTCTATATTATGAATACATCACAAAGTGCTGTGTGGCTAATTATGCTTTTGGTTTTGATGTCGGCTGAAAGTATCCATATCATGCATCCCTATTTCAAAGTTGAAATACTTCAAGTATAAATGCTGTGAAAGCTTTGGTTCGTTCCATCAAAGGTTGGATAGTGAAGCAGCATACAACGTTTGAATTATGGTTCCAGCATAAAGCATGAAGGGGGAGTTGAGTAGGAAAGTTTGAGAAGAATAATACAAAATAATAATTTAGTAAAATAATTTCTGTCCTTGGATTGATTGTGTGTCTGTGTGTATAGATGTGTGTGTGTGTGTGTGTGTGTGTGTGTGTGTGTGTGTGTGTGTGTGTGTGTGTGTGTGTGTGTGTGTGATACAGCAACAGTGCTAATTTGTCATTCCCTACACATCCATCACTGACTAGAATAACAAACGCTAATCAAAATGACCTGATCAAAAAGCAAAACAAGAACCCAACAGTGATCACATGAACTCATGTACACGCTCACAAGAAGGAGAAATAGAGATTCATTCATTGGTACTGCAACGGGAGGCTGGGGCGTAAATGGGCTGTAGAGGTTGAAGACCAGGACACATGCAGGATGAAGGGACGACTGGGCATGAAAACGCACCCGTGAATACAAACAGGACACGGGCTAAACCAGGGGCCTTAATGACGGCCCAGAGAACTTCAGAACAGAAGAGCCCTTCGGAGGACTATCCTAACCCTGGTGAAATACGCTGAAAGACGGTGTGACCATACGGTGAGCTCTTTAGCGGAGCGCTCCCGGGGGCCCATAGGTAGGGGCCTGAACAACACTCTGGCTGAGGAGCCCCAGTGCACGGTGCCAGCCTGGAGGCTCCTGCTGCTTCGTGCCTCTCTATTGTTCTGCTCTTGCCTGGCTGCTGCCCCCCCGTTACATCAGCGTCTTACGCAACAGCGGCCTGATCAAGCGTGTGCGTCCGGGAACATGGAAAACAAGCGCTGGCGCTCCCATCACCGCGTGACTAGCGCTGAGCGGCCCCACCAGCGCTTAATGCTGCTCCTCCACGTCCAGAGCACCACGCAGAATCGTCCCGCTGCTGCCCGTGATTCATCTCCTTATTCATCGTGACCAGAAGGCCGCAGCTCCTCCACCAAGGACACATGATTAGGGGTAGGCATAGGGAGATAAATAAAGACCAGGAGGGGCCCAAGGCCGGGCTGGTGTTATGATGTAAGATGAACGCCAGGCCCCTCGGTGAAGCACCACTCAGAGGGACAGCCGGCTCGCAACCTCTCACTAGTCTCTCAGTGGCATGGGTGGAAAGGGACAAATATAAAACACCAATGATAAATGAATCAAGAGCCCAGGAGAAGCCTCCAGGCTGAGCGAGAGAGAGAGAGAGAGAGAGAGAGAGAGAGAGAGAGAGAGAGAACTGCTGTCACTTGTACACACACACACACACACACACACACACACACCATGTGTAATCTAACCGTAGAAGAGCCATACCTGAGTACGCCCAGTAGGTTTCCTCACTCGCTGCTCTCCGAACGCGTCGCGTGGCGGCGGCCATGGCCCTTGGAGGACCCTGTGTGGCCCCTGGAGCCCGCTGCGTGGGCCCCGGGGGCTGGGGCGTGCTTCCTGTCACAGCTGGGAGGGACAGGGTCACAGGTCAGCACAGGGTAGAACCATATCAAAGTGAGCAGAGCAGCCTGGGGCTGCTGTGTGGCCCGGGGCCCCTGTGTGGCCCCTACTGACTCTATGTGGGCTCCACATCAAATGGGTGAATAAAAAACATTAAACTGTCATGACTCGGTTGGTCCAAAATAACTCAAAAACTCGTTCAACAGTCAAGCTATTATTTGTATTTTATTATACTAGAGATGTCAAATGTTTTTTTTTAACTTCAGGTTAGTCCACGATGTCTATTAATCCAAGCATAAATTTATATATTGTATTCACAGAGAAATGTTCAGTGTGTTTCAAGTAATTTTATCTTTTTTTAAGAATATTCTGTTCAGTTTGACTTTAATACAGGCTAATGTATCGTTTACGACGAATGATAAACATAAGTTGTGAACTATTACGAGCGTTCCCTTGAAGGTAAATTGTTCACACACACCAGAGAGCAAATTTAACAGGCAATGTAATAGAATTATGGAATGGAATAACTTCATTATCCTTAAAAAAAACGCTAAATAATCAAGCTTACATAATGTATCTACCAACCAAAATCCGTCAATCTTTTCCCCTTGGCAGCAGGCGGCAAGAGCTGGGATAAAAAGCATATAAAACAAGGCTGATGCCAGCAGCGCTTGAATCATCACATGAACTAGCTGGCGATGAATGAGCTGCCCAGCCAGATAAATCACCCAAACCTCTGGCTGTTCTGGGGAAAAAAATCAAACCCTTGTTTCAAAAGATCTGCAGGGATGGCATGCTCTTTTGCAGAGCAAAGCAGAAGAGAGGAGAGAGAAAAGAGAGAATATCTTTGGTTGGAGTCTGGTTGTGAGGCGCGTATACACTCTAGATGCCCACGGGCTAGTCTCTGATCACAACCCTGGATGGCTGGCCACTGAGCCAGGGAGCGAGCGAGCGAGCGAGTGAGTGAGTGAGTGAGTGAGTGAGTGAGTGAGTGAGTGAGTGAGTGAGTGAGTGACTGAGTGAGTGACTGAGTGACTGAGTGACTGAGTGAGTGAGTGAGTGAGTGAGTGAGTGAGTGAGTGAGTAAGAGCGTAAGTGTGCGTGCGTGCCCCAGGGATCTTTCTCAGCAGCTCTGATTCTGCAGAGAGCCTGAATGGCTAGTTTTAAAAACAACTGACAATGGCCAGTGCACATTTCACCCCTACTCAGATTTGCATATCCTCGAAACAATCTCTCTCTCGTGTCTCACACAGACACAAACAGAAACACACACCCAGTCTCCCGTCTCACCTTGGAGACTCGGTAGAAGCACGGCTATTTGCCATATTTAATCAAACCTAATCCTGAAGAACCATGAAGACTTTGTTGCTGGGCATGGTTTGAAATTATCCATTCATTCATTATCCATCCAAAAATATTTTCTATATTTAAAGGTGAATGAATGTGAATAAAACAATAATAATCGCAGTTTTAGTTCTATTTCAATATGGATGTGCATTATTAGCTGACTGATTAGTCGGCTTAAAGATGCGGTGCTTGCTAGTTTGCCCCAGAAACACTTTTTTTATTACACATTTTATTACATCGTTTTGCATATTTTTATATTTTCCACTTAAATTATGATCATGTCTTCCCAATAAAATATTTCTATAACGGTATAAATTAGGCTTACTCACAGATTCAGATGATGAGCGTTTAGCTTGGCTTGGCCAGCCATTTCTCCCTTTGGCATAAAGCCCCACGTAGCCCAACGTGGCTGACGCTACGAATGCTGAACTCTTTGCTGTTTTCCCAACAATGTGCCTTGATAATGCAGACCTTATCTGATCACTTTCTAGATAACGTCACGTTCTAAGACAGAGGGAACCTCTCTTCACACTGTTCTTTCTGTTAGTGCCATATGCCGGAGTGGAAGCTACTACACCTGGTTCCACCAGGTGATGATAACAGGAAGCTACTGCAGTAGAACAGTGTTCCACCAGGTGAACAGGAAGCTACTGCAGTAGAACAGGGTTCCACCAGTAGATGATAATAGGAAGCTACTGCAGTGGAACAGTGTTCCACCAGGTGATCAGAAAGCTGCTGCAATGGAACAGTGTTCCAGAAGGTGAACAGGAAGCTACTGCAGTAGAACAGGGTTCCCCCAGGTGAACAGGAAGCCAAAGTGACCGAAGGCCTGAAGGAAGCAGCAGGTCTGTAGTATAGATTAAGAGCTGAGCATTGATAATTGCACAGATGTTAACACAATGAAATGATTTCCTACCATCTAATTATGCAGTACCCCATGTGAGATAAAACGTCAATAATAATAATAATACATTTTACTTATAAAGCACTTTACATCAACTTAATGACCTCAAAGTGCTAATGGGTCAATGGGTTGTGAACCCAGACATAAGAGCTTTACTACTAGTGACAACCAAAGTTCTTATCTGTCAATCGACTTTAGTAAAAAGCTGTGTATTGTGATAATGTCCTTTTCACCTCACTGCTCACTATAGCCTACAGCCATCGAGCCATTGAAATAACTGGTAATTCAGTGGTTGATCACCTGGATGTGGATGAACCCAGGAATGACCATGACCATTCATGGCAGACCTGGTCTTGTTCACACAGCCTTTCCAGTTGCAGCCTCTACCCCCAATATTCAAGCAGGATTTCACTGCACTGTAATCCGGCCTCATAGCGGGGAAGATTTTCCAAGGTGATGAATTTGCGCCTACCCATGTGACGGATCGCCTTGCCCTACCCTGCTCCGAGGCATCCCGACCTGCAGAGCACCATGCCTCCTTTCTTCCAGATGCATCCTTCTCTGCACGCGTCTTGGCATCCTCACCTCAAAACCTCTAGGGCTACCGCATAACACCAGAGTTT
>NC_136945.1:1705000-1717500 GCF_949987615.1 Pollachius pollachius | reverse complement strand
ATGTGTGCATGTGTGTGTGTTTGTGCATGCATGCGTGCGTTTGTGTGTAGGGGGGGGATCTGGTTGGCAGCGGTCCGTCCGGCAGGGTCAAACGGAGGGGAGACAAATGGCGGTGTGCGTGTGTTTGGCCAGTGAAAGCACGGGGCTAGCAGGTGCGGATCAGAGCAGGCTCATGTCCCCTCCTGCACAGGCCACCAGCGCACACCAGCCTGTGTTTCGGAGACGCCTGCCCCCCCCGCCACCAAGGGCAGAGGGAGGGCTGTGGAAGGAATACAGACCAGGAGACAGGGGGGAGAGACAGGCATAAAGCTGGCGCCCATTGTGCACCAAACAGACACTTTCCATCGCCCCCCGCCCGCCCCTCCATCGATTGAATATAGACACTGGCAGGCTGCTGCTGCAGTGGAGAAGGACACTGGATATGTCAACACCTTCACCACCTACTCCCCATCCATCATGCTCCCCACCCCCTCCCTTTCCCCTTCAACACACCGCCCGTTGCCCCAGGCCTGGGCCAAGCAGGCGGGCCAGCGGGCTAATTAATAGCCACTCTGCTCTCGGACAAGGTCACGTAGCCGGGCTAAACAAAACGCCACAGAGGGAGAGCAGGGAGGGGCGGTGCTAATGCACTCCTCCCAGTCCCAGTCAGAGGGTCTAAAAGCCGATACCGGGGGACGTTCCTGCCCCACTGAGCAACAGCCAGATGGGCCAGTGCACTGTACCAGTACGTTGTACCAGTGAGCTGTACCAGTGTGTTGTACCAGTGAACTGTACCAGTGTGTTGAACCACTGAACTGTACCAGTGCGTTGTACCAGTGCGTTGTACCAGTGAACTCTACCAGTGCGTTGTACCAATGACTGTACCAGTGCGTTGTACCAGTGTGTTGTACCAGTGAACTCTACCAGTGCGTTGTACCAATGACTGTACCAGTGCCTTGTACCAGTGTGTTGTACCAGTGCGTTGTACCAGAACTGCCCGGACTCAGGGATCCTGGGAATTGCTTGTTTTGCATCTGGTCATGTATTTCCTGTATACAGAACAGCTATTTACTTTAGACTTTATATTTTACCAGAAAAGTATTACTAGAGAAATATTTGTTTATAGTCGCTGGTTTAGTATCTAAAAGCGCAGTAGACATCCGGAACTTATATACGTCAATTCCTCCTCTTTGTCCCTCTAAGCAGGCTTGAAGGTTAGTGTGTAGGAAACAATCCATAACAGAGGCCGCTTTACACAATCACTTAGGAGACAAAAACACTCTCTCTCTCTCTCGCTCTGCCTTTCTCTCTGACTGTATGCAGGCAATGGCCTATTTCTCCTAATAACTCATGGTACTTTAATGTGACATTTCAATATTCACAGATACATCCTCGTCCTGCAGGCTTTCCATTGTGCTGTTGGAGCGAGCAGCAAAATGTCAATGTGTTTAGTGCACTAATACGGTGAGGAGGGTGGTGTGTGGACGCTCATCCAGCAACCAGCGTAACACTGTCCTGCTTTTACCGCTCTACCGTTAAAGAATGGAAGAAAGAGGAATTGTGTGGCGCATGTAGGCACCGCTGTTGCTGTGTCTGGGACACCAGTCCCCACCAGAGAAAGCTCTCAGCCATTCAGGGCCATAAGCAGCAGAATCAGAGTCGCTCACCAGCTTCCGCAAAAGACTCAAAACTCACCTGTTCAGAGTTCATCTCGACTCTGCATAGAAACCAATGCACAGCCACTATTGAATGTTGTACGTCCTGGCACTTGTACATTGCACTTATTCAAGGTCCTTAATTGTGTAGCATCTACAGTAGCTGCTATCGTTTTTTATCGCTTTACACGGGGAATGGGTTAGCCTAGCGATTGTAATACTTGCACTTGGTTCTATGAACATCTTTACTGTACCGACAGCGATATATTGTTTCACTTCTTGACAAATGTACTTATTGTAACAAATGCACTTATTGTAAGTCGCTTTGGATAAAAGCGTCTGCTAAATGCCCTAAATGTAAATGTAAATGTAATCAACATGCAGCACGGAAGTCCTCCAAGATATAATGTTCGGAGGTTCTTAAAGCCCGGGTGTTTGGGGCATATGAGAGCCTACTAGAGGAAGTTGATGATGTTGTTTTACCGGGTCCTGTGGTTAAATTGATGCCTTAACTAGGCTGGCATCATCATCATCCAGCCGCTCATTGAACTCCCAGGCCCCGTCCACACGGAGCCGAAACGGGCGAAAAGGATCCGGTTTCGTTTTATGCGGTTCAGGAATATCTCCGTAAAGACGGATTCATTGTAAAACCGCATCGAGCTGTAGAAACGCTGTAGTAAATATTACTACGCTGTAGTAAATATTACGCTGTAAAAAAAATCATTTAAAAAAATGATTTTTTTTAACGCAACGCAACTGACGTCGCCCAGCTGGTGGGGGGCTAATGACGTCATCGTTTGCGTTTCAGGCGTCCACACGAATCCTAACACGAAACTGTATGGGTCCGGATAGATTTGAAACCACCCTTGGACATGGTTTCAGAAATGTGCGGTTTCGGGCACCGGATTCAGCGGCTCCGTCTGGATGGTCGGCCGAAACACACAAGACTTATGCGGTTTCACCCAAAAATCGGCTCCATGAGGACAGGGCCTCAGTCTCACCGCTCGGTAGCTTAGTGAGTGGAGTAGAGCACCATGGTGCGTTTCAGCACTGCGATGCTGTGTTGTTTATTAGAGGCCAAAAGGGAGACTCCAGTGGAAGGGTGTTTTTCACATCGGGCTGGGCCCCAACGTCTGATGGAAGGGACCACTTCACACCACATTCACACCCACAAGGTGGTGACAAGGAGATAAGCAGCCAATGAAGGACCCGGTGTGGTGCTCAAGGACACCTCAGAAGCCGGCCAGGAGAGGCTCAGAACAAACCGACAACCCCTCCGGTTGCCAGGCCTGGGCTTTACCTTGCTGCTCCCTGACGGAGGTTGCGTCGGACGGGGGGGAGCGGAGCTGCACATCGGGGGGCCTGGTGCTCCCTATGCAGACATGTATATCTGGGAGAGGCCTGCCTGACTTAGGACAGAGGGAAGCTTAGAATTCTCACTTGCGTTATTCTCACATTTACCTTGGCAGGGAGGCAAAGTGGAGGCTCCTGTGCAGATTCCAGGCCGCCTTCCAGGAGTGGAGGCAGGTGAAGCATGCACTCCTCCAGTCGCTGACAGCCCGGGTTAGCTAATGATAATGGCCGCCACTTTCAGACAGCACAGACTCACAGGAGGGGAGAAGAGGGAAGATGGAGAGAACCGGAGCAACACACCCAGAGCACGACTCGATTCAATGGAGCCAGCAGCAAAGGGGCTGACTGAGGAGCTAACGACGGAACACATTATCGGACACCGGAAACCCATATATGGGCTCGCTTTAGCTTAAGCAGCCGGATCAATGTGCTAAAACGGAATGTGTTAAGGATATAGATTGAGCCACCGGACACAGCATTAGGCCAGGATGGAGAGCAAGCAAGTAAGCAAGACTCAGGGACCATAAAGACAGGGGAAGCCAGCCAGACAGCGGCGTGTCCATGCATGGTCGGATCTTTCGGGTGAAATTGGCGGCACGACCACAGCACCATCACCACACATCCTATTACCTCGTCCTCGCGTCATCTCAAATGGCAAACGGCTTAGCACCTATGAAGCCGAGATGCTCTTCCACAAGGCAATTATCTCTAGTTTAATTTCAGGGAAGGGCTGAATATGGAAGACAGAATTAAACCGCTTAGTCTGGCTTAACAAAGGAAATGTCAGCGGACGGGGAATAGACAGGCGGGGTTTACCATTACAACAGTCAGAAGGGATAAGAGTAACACCACCTCATACTCATAGGAACAACATACTTTCTTACCATGATTTGAGTCAAAAGGTGACTAGTGCCCAATCACACCTCAAAACCTAATAAAGCAAGCAAATGAGGTGAACAATCTCAAGGGTAGAGCAGATACAAATGAGAGAAAAGTTTATACTAACAAATAATACTGAAGACAACACAAAACAATACAAAACAAAGCATTGACTCTGAGTGGAAAGAAAATCAAATGCATACGAAGGCCGTTGCTCGGACTGGGAGATAAGGAGGTAAGCAGATGAGTGATGGAGGATCGATAGCCTCCCGGCCCCCTCCTCTCCCCCCTGCAGACCCCAGTTAGCCTGTGAGGTCAGGCCTGATTCAATACCAACCCTACACTACCGATAGGCCTGATCGGGCCCAGCAGGAACAGAAGCTCACTTTAAACCTTCATTTACACGGAGCGCACTGAATAATCACTCCTGGCATCAAAACAGCCAGCCTTAAATACGCACCAGGCTGGCTTCACCCACACACTTTGTGCCTGTGCTACACCCTGCTCCAACACCACCCAGGTGGAGAGGCATGGGGGCGGAGGACGGGCGAAGGAGGAGAATAACCAGGGAGCTATTAACCAGGAACGGGGAAACTAAGAGCGGGAGAGGATTGATCAGAAGGTGAACCCCCACCTGCTCTACCCGGACAGTCCGCAGGAACGGGCTGCTGCCATTCGCCCCGGCCCCCCATAGATGAAGACGTCCAACTGGTCAGCTGCCCCCGCCCCTCTGGCCCCCGGATGAAGCGCTCTGCTGCCCGCTGGGCCCCCAGATGAAGCGCCCGAGCCCCCTGCCCCACCTGCCTGGCGCCGTGACACTGGATGAGGTGCATCTGAAGTCGCTATGGTGATAACCCAAGGTGGGTCTTTTGGCTGGCAACAAGGGCTGAGGGGATAATCTCTCAGCAGAGAGGATGCACTTGAGTGCTGGACAGCAAGAAATTCCATTAACACCTCCTCTGGGGTCTTTCCTCCTCCTCCTCCTGCTCCTCCTCCTCCTCCTCCTCCTCACACACACACACACACACACACACATACACACACGTGAGAAAGAGCAGGTTTTGATGGGGACTCGGCAGCAGCGAGCGGCTAATGGCAGAGCCAAGCCTTCACAGCTGAAGACGTCTGCTAGCAGCAAGGCTCGTGAGGCTAACATGTTGCCGAGAAGCTGCCCGGGGTTTGTGTGAGCGGGAGATAGACCAAATGACAGCAGGACTGCTTCAATGCATCTGTGCACTGTGCAAGTGACAAGGCTTTAGATTTGACTTAGTGGGCTTGTGCAAAATAGGAGCAGACTCATTGATTGAGATATGAAATATACCACAGCAAATACTCTGCTTAAATGACTGTTTCAAGAAGCTATGCTCTAAAAGCAGAGATGCCTTGACCCAAACCAAGCCATAATACACAGATAATAACGGACATAATGTAGCGTCAGTACTATTCAGTACTCAGTATTTTGATGACATGTTGGGGCAAAAATTGGAAAAAATAAACAATAAAGAATAAAGACGTAGTGTCGACAGAGGTTGTATAACTATGCATACACATAAGTGTGTACTACGTCATTTTTTAAAGCAATGTTTATTTGAATAAAGCTTTTTAAAAACTCACACAAGACAATGAAAGGGAGCTGAAGAGAGAAAAAGAGAGACATAGAGAGAGATAGAGAGCAGAGATCAGCAGATGGACCGGGGCTGTTGACAGAGCTCTCCTCTGAGCATTAACATCTAACCTATTAACTGGGAACCACTGGTGTGTGTGTGTGTGTGTGTGTGTGTGTGTGTGTGTGTGTGTGAGTGTGAGTGTGAGTTTGTATGTGTGTGTGTGCGTGTGTGTGTGTGCCTCTGATCACTGATAGCATTGTGTGTGTTAATTGAGTGCCTGGTTTCTAGTTGAGACCGGAGTTTAAGGTAAGCAACCCCCCACCCTCCAGCGCTGAGGGCCCAAGACTTGCTGCTTCCCGGCTGGGGTGACGCCGTCTGTGAACGGGAGCACTAATTATTAAGTGCTTTATTGGCTGCCGCTTAGAGAAACACCCTGTATAAGTGCAAGCATTTAAAACATGCTGCATGCTGCCAAGAAAGAAGTATTAATTTAATACTGATTCCTGAAGCAGATATTTACATTTCTGGAGCATTACGCAAGGAAGTTTGATATCCACTTGACGAATGACTGGAACAAAATGATATTCAATACATTTTCCATCGATCAACTAATTCATTAATCGTTGCAGTCTCCATTGAACTCTGTCATTTGCATGATATGTTTCCATCCATCTAGACTAACAACCAACTCATGCCCATTCCGTAGGCCCTATTCCCACCCCCACATGTCCCCCACCCCCTATGTCCCCTCACCCACATGCATTAGACGGCCATGATGGCTCGATTCTAATGGCACCGATTGATGCAGGGTCATATTTCACATCCTGCCCTGGCTCTCTCTCTCTCTCTCTCTCTCTCTCTCTCTCTCTCTCTCTCTCTCTCTCTCTCTCTCTCTCTCTCTCTCTCTCTCTCTCTCTCTCTCTCTCTCTCTCTCTCTCTCTCTCTCTCTCTCTCTCTCTCTCTCTCTCTCTCTCTCTCTCTCTCTCTCTCTCCCTCCTCCCTGCTCCTCATCTCCCATCCCATGGCCCTTTAAGGGGGAGATAACAGGGCCGGGGTGGTCGGGAGGTTGAGGTGAAGAGGGGAGGTTGATGAATTTACGAGCAGAACGCTTTGTCCCTCTTCTCTGTTCCGCCCCTGACGTAAGGGACGCCATGACAGATGGTCATGCCCCCCCCCCCCACCTAATGGAGCTTTCCCTCCAATAAAAACGCACATTCAATCTCCACATCCCGCGCCCCACTCAGCGTATTGACCCGCGCGGTTATTACCTCCTAATGGAGTCGCCAGCATCTCAAAGTTACATTGAGATGGATTCAATGGACGCAAGATGGACGCCCGCCTGTAGAGTAAATTATGTAGGGTATTACCGCTTTTGTCTTCCACAACAAGAGGAATAAAAGGACAAGGGGCGGGAGGGCAAAGGAGCAACTGGGAGACATGAATGACATGATGGTGAGGCGTTAGCCGCAGGGCTAGCATGTATTTCCCAGGTGGATGCTGGGATACGAGGGCTTATCTCTGTGTGGTATCACAGTGTGGCGGGGGGCCCCCAACATGTAATCACACCTCTGGCAGGACCACGGCCAGCCACCCTCACCAGCCAATGTAAATAGCCATTAGCAATAACTAGGAGAGGGGAGAAGGTCAATATTAGCCTGAGCAGACTAATGTTAGCAGAGCAAAGAACCAGGGCGACTTACAGGCAGACACACACAGACACACACAGAGACACACACACCAGGCCCATGACACAATACACACACACACACACACACACAGACACACACACACACACACAGACCCCGGGCCCAGGACACCAGACACATCCAATTTGGACACTTTACCATTGCCGTAATAGATCCTCTTGACTGATCCATATTCCCACATTGTCCACACACAGACACAGACACACCGAAACACCCTAACCCTAACACACACACACACACACACACACACACACACACACACACACACACACACACACACACACACACACACACACACACACACACACACACACACACACACACACACACACACACACCTCTGTTCTCACCTGCTTGCTGCTAAGTGGTCCACATAACAGGGCGATTTCAGCGCGGCTGACAGAGCTGTAAAGTGGTTAGGGGAACTGTGGAGCGTGTGTGTGTGTGTGTGGAGCGTGTGTGGGGCATGTGCGTTTGTGTGTGTCGCTGTGAGGCGGGTGGGGGGGGAGGGATTTGTGAGGGGGGCTGTAGGTCACACCTACAGGGGTAGGGGGGCTTTTGTGTTTGTGTCAATTAGGGCAAATTTACCACACACTCCACACACACACACACACAGACACAGACACACACAGACACACACACACACACACACACACACAGACACACACACACACACACACACACAAACACAGACACGTTATTTATGTGTATCCTTGAACTGATCCTTGATCCTTGAACTGTCCTGGGAATACCGTAAGAAAGGGGTGCTGGTGAGTGTGTGTGTGTGTGTGTGTGTGTGTGTGTGTGTGTGTGGGGGGGGGGGGGGGGGGGGGGGGGTTGACAGAGGAAATGGAAGAAAGGGTCGGAACGATTGGACTCGGTAAGTAAGGAAAAAACTGAGTGAAACACACTCACGGCCCAGGACGACAGAGATGGAGACACGAGAGAGAGAGAGAGAGAGAGAGAGAGAGAGAGAGAGTTGGCGAGCGAGAGATGTAGTGAGATTGCCCTATAAATCAACTTCCTCTCTGCATTTGGCAGTGCTAAATACATGTACGAAAACAGTGGTTCCAGGGTGATTGATGAAGTCATCACGCCCATGTGGAGCGTGCAAACGGAGACACAACTGATGCTCAATGCAACAACAACTACCGAATCTCACGCTGACCCCATTCTGCTTTGGAATGGTGTGGCGAGTCTACAAACGCACGCACGCACACACATACATACACATGCACGCACACACACACAAACACACAGACACACATTAACCCGCAAATCCACATACACACACATATGCAGACATGGCTTGCACACACACACATACACCCACAGTAGTACTGTTCCAAATACAAAATTACATGCTTCAAATTCCAAAGGTTTTCCATACGAATATTCCAATATTCACCCCCCAAAAAAAGAAGAGTAAATTCCTAGAGCGTATCGTCCCAGCCTGATGCGGAGACCACAGCTCAGGACCTGCTTCATCCACTCATCGTTTCCCTTCTATTTTCTACAGGTTTTTTTTAATGACACAAATCAAACTATAACATCACGTAGGATGGCTGCTTCTTGGTATCTTTTGGCCTTGTTTAAACCCTGAAATAGCTGCTAAATCATTAATATAAAACCCTTCTAAACCATTAACCCCCTGCTGGCCACAATATCTTATTTCTACGGACCAGTGTGAGTGCCGCAATGCAAACTACACCCTGGGGAGAACCCTGGAACACTAATACAAGGGATTATCATCACAACCATCTAGTTAAGGTCTCAGTCGGTCCTACACAGGATTATTTTCAAAACCAGCTAGTTAAGGTCTCAGTCGGTCCTACACAGTATTATCATCACAACCAGCTAGTTAAGGTCTCAGTCGGTCCCACACTAGAAAGCAGTGCCAAGTATAAGAATGGTGATAATAATAATAATAATAATAATAATAATAATAATAATAATACATTGGACTTATATAGCGTCTTTATAAATACTTAAAGCCACTTGAATACTCGAAGACACTTGTTTTTATGTTTTCCAATATAAAACTTGATCAGGAGAGTTCAGTAAGCCCATGTGTGGGCAGGACATTTTGATGAAGGCTACCGTTACCTCAACTGAAGCCTTGACGCTAAACGTTGTCAGACTAGGAAGTCTCATATGTATATATTTTACAGGGATTCTATTCTGTCCCTGTGATATCGCCGGGATAATAGGACGAAACATAAACTTAACCTTCATTCTGCGGTTGGCAAATAAACATAGATTTTAAACTTATGTTTTTAAATATTGTTTTATCTACATTTTTTATTAAAATTGAAACCAAGCATTCAAGTACTGAATTGAAATACTTGTCTTACGAATTAATTCTGCACATTGAAATATTCAGGCTCTGCACTGACACCCGACCACTCCTTGGCTCAGGTGAGGAGGGAGAAGGGAGAGAGATCTGCCCCAATCTTACCCATGGGGGCAGACTGGTTTGATTGTTGCCGTGCTGCTATTTAAATACACACAGCAAGGTGATGGCTTTAGAGACAACATAAAGGTGCTTTATGTCTCAGCCTCTTCTGTTGTTAGCACCGTGTCACCCTGCGACCCCATAGAGCAGTTTAAGATGCATAGCGTCTTGAAGACACGATCCTCATTGGCCATCAGCGTCGTCATTCACAGACCTGTAGCCGTAGCTCCGGCACGAAGGGGTGATTCTGATTATTCTTAAAGTTACATCTTTTGGTAAATGAGTGCACCGCGGAATGTTTGTTTCTCACTAGACCACAGAGCAACTGTTGCAAAACACTTTCAAAACAAGTGTTCACAGTGTATGGTCCAGGATTGGTCATGCATGCCAATCAAGAAGGCTTCCTGATAAGTAAGCGGTTCGTGACGTTGTTCTTCAATGTCCCAGAGTCTCAGCCTGGCTCTGGGAGAGGAGATTTGCTTGCTATGGGATGTTTTGGGATCATTCCCTTCTTCAGAGCTGCAAAGGTTACGCATCAGACGCAGTTAAAGAATTCAAGATAATGATGCCCTTAGGGAACGTTGCAGTAAGTACTTAATTCACCAGATAAAAAAAATTATGATGCAGTGATAAATTAAGATTTGTTGAAAAGTCTTGCAATTTACTCAAAAGCCAAATACATCTGTGAAATCCATTCCAGATAAGCGTCCTCAGTAGCATGACAAACACACGACAACAAGGTAACACAAACAAACGGCTGAGCTGCATGTCACTCTCACATGGGGCTTAATGACTTAGAGAGAGAGAGAGAGAGAGAGAGAGAGAGAGAGAGAGAGAGAGAGAGAGAGAGAGAGAGAGAGAGAGAGAGAGAGAGAGAGAGAGAGAGAGAGAGAGAGAGAGAAAGTGTGAGAGTGAGATTGACAGCTCCAGGCAGTCTTTTTGGCATGCCATATGTCAGAGAAGAGCCTGGATTGAATGCATCATTTATAGAGTCGATTTCAGAGGGGAGGGGGGGGACAGAGATGAAGGGACAGAGATGTCCTAAATGGTGCAGGGAGACACGATAATGACATGAAGAGCAGATCAATATTAAAGGTGCAAGGATCAGAAGCCTGAAAATAAATCTCAAGTTATTACTCTAATTCACAGAACCCATATTTAGGGTGAACGAAAAATTACACACTTATAGTTCTACGATTTGTGTAATATGGTGTGTGTGTGTGTGTGTGTGTGTGTGTGTGTGTGTGTGTGTCTGTCTGCCTGTGTGTAAGTGTGTCGCAGCAGGCGCTTGTGTGTGTGTGTGTGTGTGTGTGTGTGTGTGTGTGTGTGTGTGTGTGTGTGTGTTGTGTGTGAGTGTGCGTGTGTATGTATGACCATTGATTTGTGCAAACAGTATATTTTGCATATAAATTAGACAAACAGAAATATCTGTAAAATTCAGGTCCAAAAGTGCAATTCCTCCCATTTCTCTTTAATAACATTAAATATATGACCAACTTAAATTCAAAGACGAAGAGAAAAAGAAGAAATGGCACGGCCTGCAATTATAAAACAACACCCCAGGACCCAAATAAACCCATTGAGCACTCCTCAACCGGATCAAGGCTGTGTGCACACGCTCAGGCCACAGAGCCCTTATTGATATTCCAACAAAGGGCTTTCGAGCTGCAGCATCCACTATAGTACTTAGCTAAAACGTGCAAGGTTCTGCCCTTTACTTGATGACACTAACCGCTATAGGTCAACAGCCATGTTGTGAGGGCCGTATGAGAGCCCTGTTTTGTCAACCATAGTGTGGGAGTGTGTGTGGATGATGGCTGGTTTAAGCAGCATCACCTAGCTAGAGTCATACTGATTGGATGGGGCTGGGTGAGGCTGCACATCTGTTGGCATGCAACAGGTTAAAGCAGCCATCACTCTCAGGGAGAGATCTCCTGCTTGGCAACATGGAGTACCAGGCAATGTATAAATATCCACAAACTTCTACAACAAACTGGATTTCATCCCCACCACCCTGCCTCCTTTGTCTGGAGGAGCCTGGTAGAAGTCAGGTGGTCGGGGTGTAGCAATGGACCTTGAAACAGAGATTCCCATGCTGTGCGGTATTGTCTACTGTGCCAAGCTAAGCACGGACTAGAAGTCTGTGTTAATGGTAAATGGTAAATAGACTGCATTTTTACAATATTGCCTAACATTCACCCTTTCATGTACCCATTCATACACAAACAGCCAGCTCGTCGGGAGCAGTCAGGGTGAGGCGTCTTGCTCAGGGACATATCGACTCTCACGCTATGATGAAGAAATAACATACACACAATACAAAAATATACAAAAATACCAAAAAAAATGAATGAATCAGGACTGCATGGATACTACACTGTATTGTTGTGTTTATGTTGCCCGCTATTGTGATCCACGATGATTCCCCCCCTCCCCCCTACATAGCTTTGTGGCCCGTGCTCAGTGCTTGTGATTCTTCAGACCAGCAGCGGACACCCCAGGTTCCAGCACTGTGAACAGCAACTCCTCTCAGTCCTGAGAGTACTTAATGCTGAGTTGAGAAGGTTGTTTATCCGATTCTAATGAAATGGGAGAACTGAATGTGGTGCTTCATTGTACAGAAAAGAATGATTGCATTTATGTGCTGAATGCATTGTAACCATAGCGAAAAGCTAATTGCAGAGGCCAAACTCTTGTATCCCGTTACTGAATGCAACGTTTCAGCAGACTGCCGAGCTGACACCAGTTCAGGGATTAGAACGGACAGGGCTGGTTGTACCGCCATGTGTGTGTGATCGCAGGCTCATCCCTGGGACCGGTCTGGGGTCTTGGGGGGCAGCAGGTGGGTGGTCTACTCCTAGCATGA